>NC_058133.1:75007747-75259976 GCF_016433145.1 Gracilinanus agilis
AAAGAAAGAAAGAAAGGAAGGAAGGAAGGAAGGAAGGAAGGAAGGAAGGAAGGAAGGAAGGAAGGAAGGAAGGAAGGAAGGAAGGAAAAAAGAAAGGAAGTAAGGAAGAAAAACCTATATCCTCTGCGCTCTCCCATGCTTCAGCAAATCACAGAGGTGACTTTGGTTTCTGAAGGGCTATGCCAGCAGGGCAAATGTCCTATTATATCTTGCACACTGGTAGGCAGGTTTTGAGTAATAGCAGTAGTGGTGATAATAATTCCCATTTGTAAAGTGCTATAAGATTTACAAAATGCTTTCTTCACAACTATGTTGGGGGCTAACTAGTCCCATTTCCTAGAATCTGAAGGAAGTTGCGTTTTGTATCTGTGGAATAAACACCAGTGCTGAAGAAATCACAGATGCTTGTAGAGCAACCCCTGGTGGTTATTCAACCATCTTTCACTTGTGCTCACTGGCTGGATTGGTAGTACATGACCAAATGCCAAACTATAGGCTCCATATTATGAGGGTTCGAGTAATTCAGGAGAGAGGGTTGGGAGCATGTGAGCTGGAATAGGTTTCATGGAACAGGTGTCTGAAGCATGAAGCTTCGTGGGTGAAGTCCAGCTGAAAGGAGCAGAGATGGAGTTCTAGCTGCAGAGCCAGCACAAAGGTTGGGCAGGACAGTTCTCAGTCCAATATCCTGATGGTGTAGTCAGGCTCACTATGATAGAATTTAGCCATAAATGCTCCCTGATGTCTTTGAGAAGTGAGCTGGTTAGAATAATATAATATTCTGCCTTGGGCATCCCATTATGCCCAATACCCTGAACCTGTCAACATATTAAATAGACAATATATTAAATTGACTAATAGTCAAAATATTAAAACATTTACTCTGGAATCTGGGGGCCCCGTGACAGCTGCCAGTAGATAGAGTAAAAGGGAAAGTTTCTTTTTTTTTCTATTCCTCTGTAATATATAGAGTGTTCATGTGCCACTGTCCAGCAGGAGAAGGAGTCAGGCAGTTTGCTGGTCCTCTCTTTCCCAAGCAACTGCTTCATTCTGTCCATTTTTATGAGTTAATAAAGCATCTACAAGGACTTAATTGGATCCCACAAAATTGAGAGCAGCGGTGCTCAGGTCCCGCTCAATTAACTTGTGCTCCTGAGGCAGGGAGCAAAGGGGCAGAGAGACTGTTAATTACATGTGATCAGGCCAGCTGTGGCATGCATTTCTTGCCAGCCTTCACTCTCTGAGTCCATGAGCTGACCCAGGCTGTTGTAGAGTGACGATTAAGTGGGTTTGCAGAGGACCTTGTAAAAGAGGGCAGCATCCTGCCCTTGACAGGATTTTCTCAGTGGAAATGACATTCCGGAAGATGCCTTTCTATTTGCTTTGCTGCTGCACCCTAGGGAGCAGTGGGAACTTTTCCTCATTTGCAGCTGAACCCTCCCATGGGTGTCATCTCCCCTGTTAGAATGTGAGCTCCCTGAGGGCAGAGACTGTCACTCTTCTATCTGTATCCCCAGGCCTTTGCACGGTGCTTGATAGCTAATAAAAAAAAAACAAGTCTTTGCACAGTGCTCAATAAAAGCTTTGTCATTCATTCATTTGGGGAAATAAGTGATGTTGACTCCCAGAACCTTCATTCCCTCGGTGAGGTTTTGTCTCCTTCCCAATTTTACCAGTTTGTTCAGCAAAAAAAATAATTAATTAATTAATTGAAAATTTAAAAAAAAAAAAAAAGACCTCGTGGGCTCTCTCCACATGCAGGTGGGTAGCTGTTCTTATCTATCCCAGAGGCAGGAGCCTGCCCATGTCAGGGATCCTAGAGTTAGAGCTAAAAGGAACCTCAAAGAACAACTAGTCCAATCAATTCCCCTTCGTTTTACAGATGAAGAAACTGAGGCCCATTGATATTAAGGGACTTGTTCAAGGTCACACAGGTAGTAAGCACTAGAGATGCGATCTGATGCCAGGAAGAATGCACTTTCCACCATGACATGCTGCCTTCTAAAGCTGACAAAGCGCTCTGGGCTCCCTCTTGTTCTGGGATTAATCTTGCACTCTCTGGCCCCAAATATTAGGTGGGGTCTCAAAGTCTGCCTGACGTAATATGAAGCCCTTAGCATAAGCAGAATAGGCAGTAGCCTACATGGCATGATTTTTAAGCTTCTGGAAAGGTCCCTCTGGCTTATCCGTTCCCTTAATTCTCTCATATGTTTTTTGGTGCCTGAAACTTCAAAGACCTTCCATCCTTCTTCTTCTGACTTTGATCTCTGCTTAAAATGCATAACTAGGAAACTGAAGCAGAAAATGTCTTGGATTCATTCTATTTACCCCTCTGCCACTGACTAGAAGCATGACCTTAGATCATCCATTTACCTCTCCTAAATTCAGTTTCCCTTTCTATAGAAAGAAGGATCATAGGACTTTGAGCTGAAAAAGACCTTAGTGATCAATGAGTCTGTCCTTCCCTCACTTTACAGATGAGGAAACTGAGGCCCAGAAACTTGTCTTTAGAGAAACAAGGTGGTATAGTGGATAGAATTTTGGGTTTTGAGTCAGGAAGACTTGGATTCAAATCCTGACTCCCAGACTTAAATTAGTTTTGCAATCCTGGGCAAATCACTTAATGTTGTCTAGTCAATAAACATTTATTAAATGTCTACTATGTGCCAGGTACTGTGTTAAACTCTAGGCTCAATGGAGAGAGAGCCTGGAGATGGGAGGTCCTGGATTCAAATTTGGCCTCAGACTCTTCCTGGCTATATGACCCTGGGCAAGTCACTTAACCTCATTGCCTAGCCCTTACCACTCTTCTGCTTTGGAACCCATACATTTAAACAAAGCTCCCCCCCCAAAATAGTCCTTGTTCTTAAGGAAGCTAATTGGACTGACAACATGCAAACAGCTATATTCTCAATGGAGATATCTAGGTAGCTCAGTGAATAGAGAACCAGATCTGGAGTCAGGAGGACCTGGGTTCAAATCTGGATTCAGACACTTCCTAGCTGGGTGACACTGGACAAGTCACTTAACACCCATTGCCAAGCCCTTATCACTCTTCTGTCTTAGAACAGATACTCAGTATTGATTACAAGACAGAAGGTAAGGGTTTAAGAAAAAAGAATGGAATGATAGGGGGAAGGCAGAGAATTATGGAAAATTGGGAAAGGTGACTAAAAAAAGATGGAATTTTAGCTGGGACTTCATGGGGAAGTCAAGAGGCAGAGATGAGGAAGGACAGGATTTTAAGCATAGGGAACAGCCAGAGAAAAATGCCTGGAGCCAAGAGAGAAAGCATACTTTGCTTATGGAAAGTAAGGAGGCCGGGGTCACTGGGTTGCAGAGTACATTGTTGGGGGATGAAAGAGAAAAAAAGTAAAAATGCTGGAAAGGAGGGGCCGGTTATGAAGAATTTTGAAAGAAAAATGGAGAATTTCATATTTGATCCTGGAGGTGAAAGGGAACCACTGAGGTTTATTAAGTAGAGGAATGTGTCTCAGTTTCTCTATCTGTAAAGTGGGAATAATAATTCCTGAAGTACAGTGGCAGCTAGTGGCTCAGTGTAGAGAGAGTCAGGGCTGGAGATGCAAGGTCCTAGGTTCAAATTTGGCCTCAGATACATCCTAGCTATGTGACCCTGGGCAAGTCACTTAACCTCCATTGCCTAGCCCTTACCATTCTTCTACCTTGGAAGGCAAGGTTTTTTTTTAAAACTAATTTTATTTTTAAAATATTTTTCCATGGTTACATGATTCATATTCTCTCCCACCTCTCTTCCCTCCCCACTCCCAGAGGTTACAAGTAATTTCACTGGGTTATGCATATATTATCACTCAAATCCCATTTCCATATTATTCATTTTTGTAATAGAGTAATATTTTAAAACCAAAGCCCTAAATCATATAGCCACATAAATGAGATAAATCATATGTTTTCTTCTGAATTTCTTCTCCCACAGTTCTTTCTCTAGATATTGATAGCATTCCTTCTCACAAGTCCCTCAGAATTGTCCTAGATCATCACACTGCTTTTAGTAGCAAAGATTAATACATTTGATCGTCCCACAATGTTTCAGTTACTGTGTACAACATTCTCCTGGCTCCGCTCATTCACTCTGCATCAGTTCATGGAGATCCTTCCAGTTCTTATAGAAATCCAGCAATTCACCCTTCCTTAAAGCACAATAATATTTCATCATCATCATATACCACAACTTGTTCGGCCATTCCCCCAATCAAGGGACATCCCCTCATTTTCCAATTTTTAAGGCAAAGTTTTAAAAATAATTCCTTAAGTACGTATCATCTTGCAGGTTCATGCTTGAGGTTCTTGTGAAGTAATATGTGAAAAGTGCTTTAAGAATGATCAGAATTTGACTCAAGAGTCTGAATCCAGTAATCTTTCCACTGCACTGTAGTATGTAGGAACAGGACCAGAACACTGTTTCAGACTTCTGTCTGCTTCGACATTCCATGATTTATGCCTTAGTGTCAATAAACTTCTCAACTTCCATCGTGGGCTCATAAAGTTAAAGCTGAAAATGAAAGGGACCTTAGAAGTCACTGGATGTTACTCATTTTACAATTGAAGCCCATATATTAGAGGAAAGGGACTAGTGTTAGGGGGATCTGGAAAAACTTCTTCTAGAAGGTGGGATTTTAGCTTGGACTTGAAGGAAGCCTGAGAAGCTAGGAGTTGAAGATCAGGGAAGAGAGACAGTCCCGGGCTTCCATGATAACTCTGAAGTCAAAGGACCCAAGTTAAAAATCTCATCTCCAATGTGATCTGTGTAACTTTGGAGATGTCACTCAGCTTTCCCTGGGCCTCAGTTTCCTTAGCTGTAAAATGAGGAAGTTGGATTATATGCCTTTGGACCACATAGGCTCTAGAGCTATGTACCTATGAGACATTTTTGCAGCATTGATACAGCCTATATCCTCAAGCTCCTATGCAGGGCAGGAGAAGAAAGGAGATCAAAGAAGATGTCTCTGACGTCCTCCTAGTAATCTTGTGTTCCTCTTGTAGCCCAGTTGATCTATCAGTCAGGCAGTAGACCAGTCAGGGCAGAATGCTTGGTGATGCTTTGGCAAATCTGTAATTGTATCATGGGAGTATTCCCCCCACCACCACCACCATTGATGTTCATCATAACCCTGCCAGGCCTTCCCAACCTGAACAATTCTTCTCTGTCTTTCCATGAGTCCTCAAGAGTCCCATCCAACACAATAGATGCTTTCTTTTTTTTTTTAATAAACCAGAAATACCAACTTAGCAATGGGTCATCTGTCCATCTGTTATCTCTCATAGACATAACATAAACAACTTCCTTCCTTTTACAATCCTATAGTTCTTTAACAATTTCTTTGTGACCTCCTCATTCACAAATCATCCGGGATGTGCTACAGACTACTTGGGCTCATCATACATCTTTCTACTGCTGCATACATTGCTTATGAATTTGAATCTTCTGCAATGTTGGTGTTCCATAATTCATAGCCACAAGACATCTTTGGAAGAATACTCATGTTAAAGACATAGGTTTATGCAGTAGGGAGTAGGTAAGGGAGTCATCAAAAAAACTAAAACAATGAAAATATTGAAAATGTAATGTCTCAGATGTGACGGAACTTAATCTCTGCCTCCTATTCCATTCTGGGCTCAACTCATTATCCCTTAGCAATAGATGACAGCCAATAAAACTGTTGCTTTCCAGCTTGATTGATAGTTTGACTAGGCAGCGGCATCGACAAGAAAGAGGAAGAGAGGGGCAGCTGGGTAGCTCAGTGGATTGAGAGCCAGGCCTAGAGACAGGAGGTCTTAGGTTCAAATCTGGCCTCAGACACTTCCCAGCTGTGTGACCCTGGGCAAGTCACTTGACCCCCATTGCCTACCCTTACCACTCTTCCACCTATAAGTCAATACACAGAAGTTAAGGGTTTAAAATTAAAAAAAAAAAAAAAAGAAAGAGGAAGAGGGACTGGTGTTCTATGTTTTTATATTTCTATTTCCTATTAATATACTGTTAGTACAAAATCCTAGATGGTATAGTGGAGAGACTTCTGGATCTGCTGGAAAGAAAGGTTGGAAGCTGTTTTATAGAGACTGGAATGCCAAGCTTAAGCAGCTTATATTTTGTCTTAGACATACTAGGGAACCATTGAAAATTGTGAGGCATAGAAGTGATACACTCAGACCTATGCATCAGGAAGACTCTTTTTATATCTAATCAAAGGCTAAATTGGAGAGGGGAAATTATGGAGTAAAGCAGGCTAAGACAGTCATCTCTGGGACAAGTGGTGGGGTTTGGGCAATATAACTGGAGAAAAGCCAAGAGTCCGAGATACTGTAGAGGTATAATTCAGAGAAAGGCACAAGTCAAAAATGGTAAGATTTCAAACCAGGGTGATTGGGAGAAAGGTGGTGCTATCGACAGAAATGGGGAAATTTTAGGAGAGGAAGGACTAATTTTAGAAGAAGGCACTGAACTCTGTTAGGGACATGCTGAATTTGAAACGCTAGTGGATATCTACAGGGATATGTCTAACTGATAACAGGAACTATAAAATTGGAGTTTGGAAAAATAATTAAAGCCAGATATAAGATGTGTGAGTCATCTGTTCATAGGTGATAATTGAAGCTATGAATGAGATTGTCAAGGGAAAGAGTATAAAGAGAGAAGAAAAAAGGGCAGTGGAGCTCTGGAAAACACTCACATATAGGGAATGAGAAATAGATAATGAACCAAAGAAAAATGAATTCAAACACTAAAAAGAGAAGCATAGAAAGATGACTCTGCCCAGGGGACGCCCTTGCTGCCAGAGCTAAGAATGTTTTTATTGTCGCTCACTATTTAATGGGGGAATTCAACAAAGAGAAGGATTAATATTAGAGACATTTTAAGGAAGCTTACATGAGACTAAAAAATGACTGGATATCGTGGTCTTAACAAAAGACTGCATATGGATTTTCAAGTCTGGGTGACTGGAATGGTGATGTTCCACTCACAAAAATAATCTACTCCAGAGGGAAATGTTTGTTTGTTGGTTGGTTTGGTTTTTTGGGGGAGGGGATGAATTATATTCTAAATATGTTTATTCTATATATTTAGAATGTGCATAGCTGTTTGTGTATTGTCACTCCCATTAGAGTAGTGGTTCCTTGAGGGCAAGAATCATGGTTTTTTGCCTTTCTATCCCCAGCATTTAGCTGATTGCCTTGTGCATAGTGAGTACTTAATAAATGTTTATTGATGGACTGAGTTTAGGATGACGAGTCAAGTAGAAATGTCTAATTGAGAGTTGGAAATGTAGGACTAGACCTTCAGTGTCCAAAAAGCAATTCATAGGGGTCAGAATCATTTTCCACAAGAGGCTAAAGATATAGGTATGCATGGTGGGAGAGGAAAGTTGGTGAGGTAATATTTGCATAGGGGTGATGGTTGAAGCTGTGAGTGTAGACATGATCCTCCCAGCAGCAAAGAAAAAGACAGAGAAGGTGAAGCAGTAACAATTCATGATTATGTTGCATTTCCCTCACAATAACCCTCATAATAGCCCTATGAGACAATAATGCTTATTGATTGATTGATCTCTCAATTTCCATTGTCACCAAACTGGTCGGAGCCTTTGTCATCTCATACCTGGATATCTGGGATAGCCTCCTAATTGGACTCCCTACTCTCCTCTCCTCCTGTATCCAATCCAACCTGGGATTGCCACTCTTTAATGAAAAGGGTCCTGGATTTGGAATCAGGAAGACTGCTGAGTTCAATCCAAATCCTTTCCCCTGTACCATGGATATTTGCAAAGGTTTAGCAAATATTTTCTTCATAACAACCCTATAAGGTATACGATGTATGTATTATGAAAATCTGTTTTACAAATGAAGAAACTGAGGTTCAGAAAGATAAAGTGATGATACACACAGTCCTGCCAGAATAACAGTATCACAGGGAATGATGGTAGATCACTTGGAGTCACAGTAGGAAATCTGCCCAAGCCCAGCCTAATGAATATAATATTAATATAAATTTATGATTAAGTATTTATTAAGTATTTACTGTGCTAAGTGATAGGATCACCAACATTTTTTTAAAACCCTTATCTTTTGTCTTGGAATCAAGACCCATTCCAATGCAGAAGAGCAGTAAGGGTTAAGCACTGGGGCTAAGCAACTTGCCCATCCTCACACAGGAAGTGTCTCAGCTTAAATTTGAACCCAGGACCTTTCACCTCCAAACCTGGTTTTCTATCCACTGAGCCACCTCGTTATCCCCACAATTTTCTTTTTTTAAAAAGAGATAGTCTCTGCCCACAAGGGGCTTACATTTAAATAGGGGGAGAGAGCACATATTGGGGAATAGTGACCAGGGAAGGGAATTTGGTCTTAGGAGAAGTGGGAAATTGGGTGTAGGAAGGTAAAATGACTTAGGGTGAAAGTACTCCAGAGATGAATGGATTAACTTCCCCAGGGCCTGGGAGCCCTAAGGTGTACCGAAGGTAATACAACAGTAAGAGGATTGAAATGCAGAGGATCAAAGCGCTGCCCATCTCATCCTCCCTTCCCCAGCCCCCACTCCTTAGTAAAGCATCTTCTACTTGGAATGTGCTTTGTTGGCAAGCCTGAAAATGTTGATATTGAGTTATAACCTAAAACTGCCTTCTAAGCAACTTCTAGCACTTGTGGTTCACCCTCTTCACCAGTCTGGCTTAGATTCAACTAATAACAGAACAGTATATAACTCCATAGGACTCTTAACCTCCTCTGAGTTATCCCACTCCCTGGCCCCAGAAACTGCTGACTGGATTGGAATGGCCCCACATGCAGAGACTTTCCCCCCCTCTCAAGCCATGGTAGCAGAGAGCTCCCTCCTCAAGGCATGATTTTCTGCATTCTTCATACTCATTGTTTTTTTACAAAGCAATAACATTTCATTATTCAGATACCAAAATTTGTTCAACCAAATGAATAGCATAGACAAGGAAAACTGGAAGACTTCAGAACATGAAGGTATCAGCGTGCTAGGGTAGGAAGCTGAAACTTCAGGTTGTATTCGGGACTAGTACTAAGCCTAAATTATAGGCAACATTGGAAAAGGCAGAAAGAAATGAAAAGATATTCTGAAGCTAAGGCAGACTTCTAAGGAATAGAAGAAGGAATGTTCACTTGGCATATTCAAGGGACAGGGAGAATAGTTTGGTTGAGATCCTGTACTGATATGAGAGGAATAAAAATATTTGCACTAATTTTCTTACAGTTTGTTTCTGTTTCTGATTTTTCTTGTGAAGAAAGCTCTTCATAAACTGAAAAGTACTATATAAAAACAAAAACCAAAAAAATAAACAAAAAAATTTGTTCAACCATTCTCTAATCGATTGGCCCCTACATCGATTGTTTCCAGTTATTTGCTACCAGAGAAAGTACTACTATGTATATTTTGTTGTACGTGGGACCCATCTTTCCGATTGGAACTTCCATAGGATATGTGTCTAGCACTGAACCATCTAGGTTTACATCACAGATACCTTAATCACTTTTATTTAAGCATAGGAAGCATTTAACCTTATTAAATTTTATTTCTTCTATATTATCATATAGAATAACTATATATCCTATATAACACATATTATATATTATTATAAATATTAAATTTATTGAATGTTGCTTCCCTATGAGTAATGGTTAGGGAAAGGAAGTTGGGATATGAGTTTGGGGACCCGAACCTCCTAGCGTTAACTATGAAGGATTTCTAACAAGTTACAGGGGGCATCGGATCCTACAGATGGCAGCAGCAAGTGAACTTGGCTGGGGAGTTCATACACATCTCAGATGTGGGATATAAGGCATGCTGATAACAAGTGTGATGACCAATAAGCACAAGCACATCCCTTACCTGGGAAGTCTAGACAGAGTATGGAAACAGGATGATGAGTTGGGAGAGTAGACCTGGAGTCAAGACCTGGGAAGCCAGCCGAGATCATGCCATGCCAGCAAAGGCATGCAAAAGCCAATAAGTACAATCTGAGTTAGCTAAGACAAAAAAAAAAAAAATAAAAAACAACCTTAGGAAAAGAAGATAGCCAAAAGAGCAAAAAGTAGAGACATAGTGCTCATCCGTGTGGGTGCTAGAGTCACCGATCCCAGAAGCCTTAGAGAGCCGTGAAGCTGACACGTCCATTGAAGACTCTTTGAAAGGGATAAAATAGATAAACATTCCTACACATACACATGTATAGATTATACATAATATAGATTATATACGTGTGTGTTTGTACATGCATAATCACATATGTTCATATATGTGTGTATAATGTATATATTGGTATATTGAACACATCTAGATGGCTCAGTGGATAGAGTCCTGCTTTTAGAGTCAGGAGAAAGACCTGAAGTCACATCCTACCTCAGGCAAACTCTTAACTATGTGATTCTGACCAAGACCCTTAAGAGATATTAAGTGGAAAGTGGGTACAAGAAGAAGAGAGCCCACTCGGAAGTATCGTTAGGATGAAATGTTTTTAAAGTGTTTTACAAGCCTTAAAGTATTACACAAAGGCTAGTAATTATTCTGATTACCCCCCTCAAACCTCTCAGAACCTTCTCTCCGTTCCTTACACATAACACTCCTTTCCTGTGACTTTGTTGACCATGTCTCATGCCTGCAGAGTCCTCCATCCTCACCTTTGCCTCATCCCTCTTTTCTTTTAGAAAGAACAAAAGCACTGCTTTCTATAGGAAGCATTTCTTGATTCCTACCCTCTACAACGCCTCCAAACGCTAGTGCCCTCTCTCTCCCCACACTACCTTGTACAAAGTGTCTCAGTAGTCTTAGTGTATTTTTAAGCTTATTCAGGCTTAAGTTTTATCAAAGCCTGTAAGCTTATTAGGACTTTAATAAGCTTAAAAGTACACTAAGACTTTTAGGACACCCGGTACTGAACTATTTTGCCTTTATTGTCTTTATTTTTATTCTTCATATACTCATGGCGCATCCCACTCAGCTCCCTTGTTATAGTCTCTCCTTGAGAGCAGAGATTGTTTCATGCTTTCTATTTGCATTGCTTCCACCTGATACATAATATTAGGTACTTGCTCACTTATATAGATTTGTTTGCACATTGTTTCCCCCTTAGATTTTGGGAGGAAGGTTGTCTTTTTTTTTCTATTTCCTTTTTTTTTTTAATTACATCTAGAAACAATTGTTGGAAATTGTTTTCTGACATTTTGCAATCCAAATTCTCTCTCCCTCTCCAAAATGGTAAATAATCTGATATAGGTTATACCAATGCTGTCATATACTACATATTTCCATAGTCCCCATATCATGAAAGAACCCCCATTAGACTGTAATCTCTTTGAGGGCAAGGACTGTCTTTTGCCTCTTTCTGTATCCCCAACACTTAGCACAGTGCCTGGCACACAGTAAGCACTTAATAAATGTTTATTGATTGACCTCATACTTTGGATTTGCATCCCTAGCATCTAATACACACTATTAAGTAATTACTCACTTTTTATATGTTTTTGTTTACATATTGTCTCTCCCATTAGACTGTAAGCTCTTTGAGGGCAAGGACTGCCTTTTGCCTCTTTCTGTATCCCCAACACTTAGCATAGTGCCTGGCACACAGTAGGAATTTAATAAATGTTTACTGGTTTATGCTTACTAAGCGTCGATTGATTGATTCACCTGAGAATTCTCCAGCTTCATAAGGGAATGCAATCCATCTTCTGCATAGCACTGCACCACCTTCAGCCCAGGGGGAACACAGTTCTTGTTGATTCTTGTTTCCAAACTTGCTACTTCCTGAAGCATTAGGTCTGTGACACTCAGGGTTAAAAGTCTCCTTGATCACCTGTAGGGAGTTCTTCTTTTGGGGAAGAATTAGGTGAGTTTACATCTAGAATAAGACATAGTATGACCAGAATAGTTTGAGGCAGAACCACCAGAGGAAGGAAAGAATACTGGATTTGAGTCAGAAATTTTGGGTTTTAACTTACTTAGGTAACTAAGGAAAGTTTTGCTCATCTGAAAAATGGGCAGGTGGGAGGTGGGGAGTGAATGCACTAGGTCAGTGATGGGCAAACTATTCCCTGAGGGCCAGATCCAGGTAGTTTTCCCATAACTGCCTTAAGCAATTCCCTAATTACTATATCTGGATGTGGGGGCGCAGTGATTAGGGAATTGCTTAAAGCATTGATGGGCAAACTAGGCCTGGATCTGGCCCTCGGGGAATAGTTTGCCCATCACTGCACTAGGTAATCTTTAAGCTTTCTTCTGTATTTAAATCCTGTGATCCTCAGACATAAACACTGGCAACCTGTCCAAAATAGGAGACTAGAAATGGAGCCTCCAAAAGAATTGGAGAGGTGCTTCTCCTCTTCCTTCTCTTCCCCACACCTCACCCTCTCCTGCCCTTAGGTCCTGAAGTCAAGGCTGACCATAAACTCTAGTACCAATCAGTTCTGTCTTGGTCTTTGAACATGGTAGATTTTCCATTCTTTAGAGGCAACAAAATGGCACAGTGCTTGAAGTCAGGAACACTCAAGTTCAAATCCAGCTTCAGACACTTATTAGTTTATATCCAATTAGATGGTATAATAGATAGAGTGCTAAACATGGAATTAAGAAGACCTGAATTCAAATCCAGATTAAGAAATTTACTAGCTGTGTAATCCTGGATGAGACATATAATTTCTGTCTAGCTTCAGTTTCTGCATCTGTAAAAAGGGGATAATAATAATAATAATGCCTATCTCCCAAGGTTGTTGTGAGAATCAAATGAGATAATATTTAAAAGTCCTGCATGTGGTAGGCACTTTAAGATGCTCATGCCATTCCCCAATTGAAGGACATCCCCTCATTTTCCAATTTTTTGCCACCACAAAGAGCACAACTATAAATATTTTTGTACAAGTCTTTTTCCTTATTATGTCTTTGGGGTATAACCCCAGCAGTGGTGTGGCTGGCTGAACAAATTGTGGTATCTGTTGGTGATGGAATACTATTATGCTAAAAGGAATAATGAACAGGAGGAATTCCATGTGAACTGGAATGACCTCCAGGAATTGATGCAGAATGAAAGGAGCAGAACCAGGAAAACATTGTACACAGAGACTGATACACTGTGGCACAATAGAATGTAGTGGACTTCTGTACTAGCAGCAATGCAATGACCCAGGACAATTCTGAGGGTCTTATGAGAAAGAACACTATCCACATTCAGAGGAAGAACCATAGGAGTAGAAACACAGAAGAAAAACAACTGCTTGAACACATGGGTCAAGGGGAACATGACTGGGGATGTAGACTCTAAGTGATCACCCTAGTGCAATTATCAATAATATGGAAATAAGTCTTGATCAATGATACATGTAAAACCCAGCAGAATTGTGTGTCAGCTACAGGGGGGTAAGGGGTGGAGGGGAAGAACATGAATCATGTAACCATGGAAAAATATTCTTAATTAATTAATTGAAATTTTTAAATTGAAAAAAAAAATAAGATGCTTATGCCATTCCCTTACTAGCTATGTAACCTTAAACAAGATACTTACCATCTATTTGCCTTGATTTCTTCAACTGTAAAATGAGGGTGATAGAGTACTTCACTGGGTTAATGTGAAGATAAAAGGAGATATTTGTGAAGCATCTGACACATAGTAGGTGCTCAATAAATGCTTATTTTACTATCTTCTTATCTGTGCCTTCTCTCCTGTGAGATCTCCCTGTAGCCCCACCTTGGCTTCTCTCCTATGCCCAGTAGAGCAGGGGCGCTAAACATCCATCCCAAAGACTTTCACAATAATGACTGCCTCCCATTTCCCCATGACTCAACCTTTCGATGGCCTTTGTGCTTGTGCTTTGCAGAGTTTGATGGAGAATCGTGCGGATGACAGCGGGAACAGTTGTCATCACTGGTGGAATTCTAGCAACTGTGATCTTGCTCTGCATCATTGCTGTCCTATGCTACTGTAGGCTCCAGGTCAGTAACTACCTGGGCCCCCATACTAGCTTTGTTCCTGCACAGCAAACCACTTTCCATGACCTTGGAAGCTGAGCTAAAAATCTTCTACTGGGTACCATTAGCTCTATTACCTTGAGATGTGGTTGGGGTGTTTTAGAAGCTGGAAGGTCATGGTTCTCAAACTCCTTTTTGCTCATGACATAGTATTTGTCTTTGCAAAAGGAATTATAGTACACTGAGCCTGGCACACTACACTCAAACACCACCTTTTTATGAAACACAGGATTACAGATTTAGAACCAGGAGGAATCTTAGAAGTTGTCAAGCCCATTTGCTTCATTTGATAGGTGAGATAACAGACCCAGAGAAATTAATTGACTTGCCCAGGGTCACATAGCAATAGGAGGAATTTAAACCCAGGTCTTCCTGAACCCAAGCCCAGTCTATCCACTATACCACACTGCCTCTCAACCACTGATGTCAGGACACAGATAATAAAATAATAATAATAGCAGCTTGCAAATTTTATATAGGATTTCCTATGTTCTAGGCACCTAGCTAAACATTTTACAAATATTTGATCCTCACAATGACCCTGGGAGGGAGGTTATTATTATGCTCATTTTACATTTGAGAAAACTGAGGCTAAATGACTTTGCCTGAGGTCACAAAGCTTTTAAATGTCTGAGGCATTTAATGTCTATCCAGGACACCACCTAGTTAGAGATGAGTGGTATCTTCTCCAATGGCAAGGGGAATCTTAGGTGCTCAGCAAAGAGAATGAGATTAACTTATGGTCTTTGCATTTCAAGAGTGGTGGGAAAAGCATCATTCCAACTACCTTGACCTTTGGATACTCTTTGAAAGATGCATCGGGAGATTCCTAGCAACATCCTTCTCTTCCAATATGAATTATCGGTCATTCCCGTCCACTTGCATGGGAAAGAGGGCTGGACTTCTGATCACACAACATGGGATCTGGTCCTAGCTCGGCTGCACTGACAGCTATGTAAATGTAGACAATCATTTCACTACTGAGCTGAAGACTCCTCTGTGGGCAACATGGGAATAATAATTCTTTATCTCCTTCATGGGTTCTCTTGAGGAATGTGCTTTGTAAGCTGAAAAGCACCATAAAAATGTGAACTATTTTAATGTTTTAAATGGAAGGAGTGGAGCTAGGAAGCTAACATACTGATCTTTCTACACTGGGGAATATGAGTCACCACAGAGAATGAGAGGCAGTGTGGTATGGTGGATCAGGCCCTACACATGAGGTCAGGAAGATCAAGGTTCAAAGCCACGCTCAGATAACTGTAAGTCCTTAAAGAAATCATTTAACTTCTCTGTACCTCAGCTTTAAAATCATCAAAATGAGGAAGGCTTGTAGCAAATTAACTATATTGACAAAAATGGAAAATGACAAATCCTAGAGGGGTAATGGGAAAATAAATACATTAATGGTTATTAATGGTAGAGCTATGAATACCATTCGCCTTCATTGCTGAAAACAATTTGAAACTATGCCAAAAAGCTATGAAATGGGGTCTATTCTGACCTAGTAATACTGCTACTAAGTCTGTACCCTAAAAAAAATTTTTAAATGATGAAATATGCTATCTGCTTCTAGATAGAGATGATGGACTCATGGTAAAGATTGAGACAATGCAGGAGTTGTTTTGCTTGACTATTCAGGTGTGTAAGAGATATTTTCTTTTTCATGCTTCCTCAATGGAGTGAAGAGGAAGAGGGAATGGTATATAGATCTCTGGAAAAAAATAAATTTAATTAAACACACACACACGCACACACACACAAGAAGAGACACATTATTGCACAACTGGTAATAGTATGACTAGATCCAGTCATTCTGGAAAGCAACATTGAACTATTCCCCCCCCCCAAAGCTCCTATACAGAAATATGCCATTAAGCATATATCTAGAAGGGACTGAAGATGGAAAGAAATAACCTTTGTATACACAAATATTTATGGCAACTCTTGTAGGAAAAATGAGGTGGCTTCTAAGCTGCTCTGTATCTATGAAACTATGAATCTGGTTTCTTACTATAAGCTCCTTAGAATGAAAAAACAGTAAGGGAGAGGCAATAAATATGAAACAAGGAAGTCTAGGGCAGTCTCTCTGGCTAAAATGTGATTTTGTTCCTTGAAAGAATTATTACCTTTACCACTTAGAGAAACGATCTCATTCCTCACTCATTTTCTTTTTTCCTCTTCCAACTTTATTTTTTATTATTTATTTTTAATATTCTTTTCTTTTTAGATTATAAATTCCAGATTCTCACCCTGCCTCATCCAATGAGAAGGCAAACAATATGATATCAATTGTATATGTGAAATCATGCAAAACATATTTCCAGATTAGCCATATCTAAAAAAAGGGGGAGAAAAGGTAGCAATAAAATTATATTTAAATTTGTACTCACTGTTTATCAGTTCTCTCTCTGGAAGTGGATAGCATTTTTTCATCATGAGTCCTTTGGAACTGTTTTGTATCGTTGTATTAATTAAAATAGCTAAGTCTTTCACAGTTGATCATTGTTACAACATTGCCATTACTGTGCACAATGATCTCTGGTTTCTTCTTACTTCACTTTGCATCAATTCATATAAGTCTTACCATGTTTGTTTGTTTTTCAAGCCAACCCCGCTCATCCTTTCTGATAGCCCATTTTTTAAAAATCCAAGCTTTTCCTTCCTCCCCTCCAAACATGCATACTTTCAACCATTAAACTTTAAGAGGGAAAAAAGAAGATAAAAAATACTCTGACTTTGACTTACAATTATATGGGAAGAATCTGACTCTTTTGGACATCAAATACTTTTTACCATCTTGTTAATCAGGGAGAAGCAAACTGTACATTTATGGATCACTAGGTATAGAAAAACTCTATCGTGAATACCTTCAGAGACCTGACAATGCTACATGATCACTGAAGCCCCCAATTTTTCTTTTCCTTGACTGGGTTGGTTTTGAGTAGAGACTATCACACCACTGTTCTTGGTGATTCTGAACTGTTGACTAGTTAATGTGTTTCCTAAAGCATTAGGTCTAGCCACTTGGACCAAGCATCCTCTGTTTGGCCAAGGAATTTGCTCATGGAAAAAAAAGGAAGAAGGTTAGGGGTCCTACCTTATAGCCTCTGCAAAAATGGCTGTGTATATATCAAGGATAGCAATGTCAGTGAAGGTTTTCATGTCACTGTTTCTGAGAATGCAACATTGATCAACAAATGCAACTGTTCTAAAATCCCAATTTGGTTTGAATCATCCCAACACCCTTTCTCTCCCGACACACATACATACACACCAAATATTTTTTTTTGTTTTCCTTTCACTTTCTCCAAAATAAGGTCACAGAATCTTAGTTGGAAAAGGGTTGGGGTGGTCATCTAGTCCAACTCCTACCTGAAACATGACACTAAGCTTTCCCACCACCAACCCAAAAGAAGAAATCTGTGGCAGTTTCTCACATTTGGTATTTTTAGTGCTCTGTAAACTGACATATTTTATCTGAGTGCCTATTCCAGGCAAAGCACTGTGTTGGTGGTATAGAAAAGATTTCAAATGGATTCAGAAGGATATATTGACTGACTCCAGTAAATTGTAAAGCTGGTAAGAAATGAGGGACTTCTGGGTCCTGGGCAGATTACATGAAGGTACGTTCATCCTTATTGCCACACACCTTAATCCTTGACTGCTGCTTCCCTGGTATCTACAACTGGATCCCAACATGATGGTCATCTGGCTCTGGGGCAGTAATTGAATTGTTTGCTTTATAACCTAGTAGATCTCACATTTCCAGAAGAAATTATTTAATGCTGTAATCTCTTGCATCATGGCCTGCCCATAGTCATATAAGAGCACTTATAAGAATCTATTTCTCAATCTACTCTAAAAGGAAAATCTTTCTATACACATATTGAAGCAATAAGGGTCTTACATATATGGTAACTGTTTAATGAATCTTCATTGATCTGAACTGAAAATTGAATTCTTCCATCATTCATACTTTCCCCCTTAAATCTACAGTAAAATTTAAGTCTTCATAGGTACAAATGTACCAGGTATCACCCACCAGTCCATTAAGTATTGTACTTAATTTCTTTAGAGTAGACCATTACAATATGACATAACTTCTCCAGTCATTCTCCAACTGATGAGCATTCCCTCCTCGTCCAGTTCTTTGCTATTACAAAAAGAACTGCTATAAATATTTTTATACATAGAGATCCTTTTCCTTTTTCTTTGATCTTTTTGGAATATAGACCTGGTAGGAGAATTGTTGGATCAAAGGGTATGCAGTTTTATAGCAATTTGGGCATAGTTCCAGATTGTTTTCCAGAATGGTTGGACCAGTTCAATGCTCTACCAACATAATGTGCCTATTTTCCCTCATCCCTTCTAGCATTTGTCATTTCTGATAGGTGTGAGGTAATTCCTCAGTTGTTTTAATTTGCATTTCTCTAATTAATTGTGAGAGCATTTTTTCATATGCTATAGATAGCTTTGATTTAATTTCTTCTCAAAACTTCCTGTTAATGTTCCTTGGTCATTTATCAATTGAAGAATGGCTATTTTTAAGATTTTTTACTCATTTTCCTATATATTTGAGAAACAAAACCTTTATCAGAGACACTTCTTATACATTTTTTACTGTTACTTAATTGTCTGTGGTACCTTTTAGCAAAATGTAGTTTCCCCAAGGGCAGCTGGGTAGCTCAGTGGATTGAGAGTCAGGCCTAGAGATAGGAGGTCCTAGGTTCAAATCTGGCCTTAGATACTTCCCAACTGTGTGACCCTGGGCAAGTCACTTGACCCCCCCCCCATTGCCCACCCTTACCACTCTTCCACCAAGGAGCCAATACACAGAAGTTAAGGGTTTAAAAAAAAGTAGTTTCCCCAATTATTTCTTTCATTAGGTTTATTTTTGCTTTTGCTTTTGCTTTGTCTGAGAAAGTGATGGGCAACCTTTTGAGCTTGGTGTGTCAAAATTTGCCAAAAAATCGAGCATAACTCAGGTGGTGTGTCACTTCAAGAAAAAAAAACCATAATTTTGTGATATTTATAGTTTAAATAGCAAAAATGTATAATTGTAATATATAACTATTTAATAAACCTAAATAAGTAAGTTAATATAGGTAGAATTGTCATCTATAGTGCACAGAATGTCTACACTACACTACAGAAAATGTTTCATCCTCAGCATGCAGTCCCATACTTCTCTGTATGCAGCCCCATGCGGCTGTGTCATCGAAAATGGCTACACGTGTCAGTATTGACATGTGTCATAGGTTTGCCATCTTCGGTCTGAGATCTTGACTGCCACCCCTCTGTGCTTCACTTAGCTGAGGCATAAGCAACTGATCTAGCCCTTCATTTCAACTCTGTGTGTGTCTCTCTGTCCCAAGTATGTCTCTTATAGACAATATATTGTTGGGTACTGATTTCTAGTCCATTTTGCTATCTGCTTCCATTTTATGACTTGGCTCATCCCATTCATATTCACAGTTATGATCACTAACTGTGCATTTCCCTCCATCCCATGTTCTTCTATTTATCCTTCTCTCTTTTTATCCTGTCCCTCCTCAGAAGTCTGTGTTGCTTCCAACCACCGCCTTCCCTCATCCATCCTCCCTCCAACCACCGCCTTCCCTCATCCATCCTCCCTCTTACCATCTCCATCCCATTCTTTTATTCCCTTCCCCACTTATCTCCCTATTGGGTAAGAGAGATTTCTATACCCAGCTGAGAGTGTGTGTGAGTGTGTATGTGTGTGTGTGTTCTTCCTTCCTTGAACCACAGTGAGAATGAAGTTCAAACATTGCTCACTCCTTCATTTTCTCCTCCACTCTGAAAGCTCCTTCTTGCACATCTCCTTAATGGGAGAAAATTTGTCCCATTCTACTTCTCCTTTCCCCTTCTCCGACTGCCTCCTTCTTTCTCACTCCGCCATTCTTTTTTTGAAGATCATCCCAACCTAATCAACTCACACAATACCCTCTGTCTATGCAGACACACACACACAAACACCCTTAGAGAATATGAGCTCCTTGAAGACAGGGTCTGAGCTGTAACATATAGCTAATGAGTAACTTCAAAGAACAGTCATAAAAGATAAAGTTAAGGGGAAAAAACATGGGCTAGTCATATGGTAAAGGGGAGAGTAAGGCTATGAGTGGAGGCTATGAGCCTGAGGAAGGTGGCCAGAGAGTAGTGAGGACACTGAGGTTCCCTCACACCCCCACTCCCCCATATTTCTCAAGTGGACATCCATTTGTCCTCATGAGGTCAGGAGAAACAGAAGAAGGTGTTTAGCACTTTGGGTGGATCCCCTTTGAACATATGGAAGGATATAGACTAGAGACATAGACTGGACAGACATTCCTCCCATTGTCAGGAATATTGAGATTGATTAGTTCACGACTCTATTTGAGTATGTAAGTACCCCTAGGAATTTAGATGCTGAAATATATTTGTTCAATCTTTCATATCAGTGAGGCAAAGACAGTCATTTGAAAAAAGGCTAAGGATGAAGTGATGGAATCAGAACGAGGACAACATAGCCTTGGAAGAGGAAGAGGGGCACCCTCCTCTGTGCTGTTAGGAATTCTCAGAGAATCCTTTCTCACTCATTACTCCTTGCTGACTCTATGGTGTCTTCACTGCACGTGCATGGGTGTCAGTGCTAGACCATCACTAAGCCACAAAAAGGCAATTTGTTGTCAGCGTTCCTCCAGCCTTTCTCTCTCAGTGTCTTTTTCCTTTTTCCTCATCTCCACCAAATATCCAGCATCCTCACACTGCCCTTGGCTGCCTTCTCTAAACAATGTCCAATTCTCCCAGTTTTTCTGATTTCTTTTTTTGCTTCCACTCCTGATCAAAACTAACCTGACCCATATCCTACACTCCTTCAGAACTCTTCTCCATACTAGGGGAAAGCTAACCAGCTAGCTAGATCTGAAAAACTAATGCCTGCTAAAACTTTGATGATGATAATAGCTTGAAGTATTGCCTTTCTCAAATGATATTTTTGCATTTTCAAGAGGGGTCTTAAGGTTTCAAAGCGAGAGTGACCAATGGTAGACTTTATGGTCACATAACGGATTTTGGAAAAGATATATTGGAATTTGAGTACCCTTTGAACCACTCAAGTCACTTCCCATAAGTATGTTCTACCTGCACATGGAGCTAATATTGTAGTGGGTGAGAAATGTGATTCGTGTCCGTTGAGTGGACAAACATAACTTCATGCTCACTAACCTGAACTATCCTTTCTCCCTCCCGGTCAGTACTACTGCTGTAAGAAAGATGACTCTGATGACGACGAGGAAGAGGAAGAAGGACACGATCACTCTGCTCCAACAAGATTTTCCACCTGCAATTCCTGCAACTCCCAAGTCCTGGATGGACAGGGTGACCTGGCACCCCTCCCCAGTGAGCCCTCCGACCAGCATCGAGGTGCTCAGAGCCACTGCCCCAGTTGTGCCCCCTACAGCTCCCCCTTTTATATTCGGACAGCTGACATGGTCCCCAATGGTGGGGAGAGGCTCACCTATACTCCCACTTGCTACAAGGAGTTGGGGCCCCCACCCCTCAATATGTCATCGCTCCAGAGTTTCCCGGTGACCCGACCAGGCCTTGGACGTGAGGCCTTTACCAATCCAAGGGCTATTAGTACAGAAGTATAACCCTACCCACCCACTCCCCCTGCTGCCCCATTTGGAGCAAAGCAAGGCAGTGAGAAGCCCCTGCCCCTGTGGATGGTATATTTTCATAGGTTTTCTTGATACAGAATATAGGATTCTCTGGGATGTGTCAATGGGTAAGGTGAGAACCAATGTGATGCTGACACTGAGGCAACTGACCACTGAAAGGACATTGCAGCAGGAGGAGAGAGGGGGACAGGGAGACCCCTTCACCTGATGGGAAAAGTTTGCAACTCACCACAACTTTAATTACCATGCCACTTTTATCAACCGGTGGGCCTTCTTCACCAGGGCTGTGTGCAAAACAAATACACCCATGGTTATCCCAGCTCTCACTAAGACTTTGCAGAATCCAGAGTAAGGGTATATCCAGGTAAGCTGCACTAAAACCCCGGAGTCCTCAACAAGTCCTTGTTAGAAGACCAGAGCACACTCAGAAGATAGGGGCTAAGAAATTCTGGGGGCTTGGATCTGGCAGGGGAAAGAGGGGAAGATACTTTGTGGGAGAAACAAAGGTAAAATTCAATTTATAGTCTGATCATTTTGTAATCCTGGTATAGTAATCATTGTCAAGACTGAGTACTTCTAACACTTAGAGTTGAATAGGAAGCCCTGTGACTAGTTCCTTTATAGCAGACACATAGATGTCACACACAAATAAACTACCCCGTCACCCTTCCATGGGCTACAGGTGGCATTGACCTCATCGTGGGGGAGAAACTTACAGAGGGGATTGGATCATGCCAAACCATTTTTTTAATAAAAAAAAACCTGTGTTGATTTGGAGACCTAGTGATAGCAGAGCTTTATTTAAAAGCTGAATCATGTCCTAGAACATGAAGGATTTTTTTTTTTTTTGGTCACTGCACACAGAAGCCTTATAGCCTTGCTAACCTGGAGAATCAACATACCTTCCAACCTTGTTTTTTATGGTTGTGTCTTTTTTTGTGTGTCTCTGTGCCTCCGTCTCCCTATCTGCCAATTCACTGGGTCTGTGACTACCCATCAGGATGTGTGTCTGCTTGCCTTTTTCTGCCAATGTCTCTATATCTTTGTCTCCTTGTTTGCCAATGATCTCTGCTTGCCTCTGTCGAGGTCTCTGTCTGACTCTGTGTGTGACTGTCTGTATTAGTGTGTGTCTCTCTATCCTACACCCCTCTCATCTCTCTCTGTCTCTTTCTTTCTTCCATTCAGTTCTGTTCAGAACTTTAAAAGTTTAGCTTAAAAAATGAAACTTTGGCTGACTTTTCCTGCAGTGTCCATTTCTAAGAATGGATGAAGACTCGTGGCCCCCATATATGCACACCAGTCACTGAAAGGTCAAACAGAGTCTACCACATCTCCTTCAAGAGGTCATGATATGCCCAGAGATTTTCTTCAGTCTTAAATGTGCAACTTTCACGTTAGCATTTGAGTTGAGTAATTAAGGTAGATCAACCCACTGTGATAGCACAAGCAGAGGAATAAGCCATCGGTTATGCAATGCCGTCAACTTCTCACTGAGCTTTTGCCCACACGTGCCAGCAAGGAAGGTACTAGCAAAAGGCACCGTCCCACAGCAGCTCGTTCCAAGTAAGACCAGCACCGCATGTTGTGAAACAATCTAAGAACATGAATTCATTGAGCAAGTAGACTTCACTGCCTACTGCAATTCTAATCCTTTTTTCGACATCCCCATTTGTTACTTACTCAAGGTTCTTGCCTTGCCACTGGGCTTGTGTTTTGGGAACAGATGCCCCAGAGAAGTTTTGCCAATACCTTCAGGTTAAGGATGCCTGAAACTCCTATTATGTATTTAATTCAGTTCAATTCAACTCACACTTTTAAGGAATGTCCATTTCTTATGCTTCCAGCTGCATTATCTGTGGGCTTGAGTAGCTCTCTTCCCACCCAACCCATGCTCTATCACACCTGGAGGGCAGTGCTGTCAACTGAGTAATAAGAAGCATGGCAGAGGGTACCTGCCGTCTTCCTGCCATTGGATGCAAAAACTGAAGAGAAGGGCCTAGAAAGGAGGGAATCCCTTCTCTGTGGGAGACATTTATTTTGTCATTTTAAAAGGATATGGTTCTCCGCCCTGAAATTCCTCCTTGGCACCCAATATTTTCAGATGGACATTTCTTGTAAATTGTGTAGATTGACCCAATCAACTGACCCCTGGGGTTTGGAGGCAGAGATAGTAATATAAATCCAGTAAGATTCTTAAATCCTAAATGAAATGGAAATGGCCTAACTTTTCTGAGAATTATAAATATTAATGATATCGTAACTTGAAACATCTTTCTTTGGGAATCTCTACATTCAGTCTGGTCTTGTGAAGTGGGTGACTATCAGGCTTCATACAGCCCTTTATACCATCAGGATTCCTTGACCTCAGCAGCTGGGCCAAGGTGGGCTTAACAGCCTCTGACCAACTGGTACCAGTGCCTTGCTTATTCTGTAGTTCTGCCCTTCTGTCCCCCCATGCCATGGAGCCCTACTTTATTTCCTTCTTACCTTTGTGTGAAAAAACTCCCCATGTACCTAGAGTGACACTATATAAACCTATGATATTGCTTCCTGCATCTTTCCACCTTCAAAATTTACCTGGGCCCTTTTCTTGGTCATAAACCATTAAGTGCTCATTTGTTCCTCCTTTTAATCTAGGTGCCCCTAATCTAGGTTTAGGGAATCTAGGAGATTCTTAGGTCTCTTACATATATGTACACGCCCGCCCTCCCTGTCAGCAAACCTATGGTGCCCATGCTGGAGGGGGATGCTCCCCTCCCCCTTTCCACCAGACCTGAGGATATTTCTCACATCACCCGCCCTTCTGCCCATCTGCCCAATGGGAGTGCTTCCTCCCTCCCCTGTCTGGGGTAAAGGGGCAGCTCCCATCCAGTGTGAGGAGGCACTTTGGGCATTTGGTCTCTAAAAGGTTCACCATCACCATCCTAGAGCATCTCACCTTTGTCTTCACTCAGTTTGTTGGGAACTAAAAGTCCAAGATAATCATGACCAGGTGGGTTAGTTGTAGTAATAGAAAAAGAATTCCACTTAATGTCTAAGCAGTTTTGAGGATTTTTTACACTTTTCAAGTCACATCCTGAATGAGTAGAGGAGACTTGGGGACCACATGGGGCTTCAGTCCTATTCTCCTCCCTCACCTTGTTCCAGATGTCTCATCTCCATCAGTGACTTGGATGTGAATCCAGGTTGGACATCAGAAATAAAAGAAGAATTTGAAATACTAGCTAAGCTGGCCTGTGTCCTTAAGGGTTGATGGGAAGGCTGCTTTTCACTTGGGTTGAATTAGGATCTCCCTTCAGGCACTCAAGAGTCCTTCCACCAGTACCAAACCTCCCACTCTAATACATCAACTCAATGATCTGTACCCATCTGTTTCTTCCACCCCATTAACACACTCACAACCAAATGAAATCCATTGTTTAATTATGAAATGGGACCTTTAAAATGTGTAACTGAGCTTGTAACCAGAGGGTACAAAAGCTGTGGAATGGGGGCTAAGAGGAAAGAGGCAGATCTTTCCACTTGCCACTTAATATGTTTCTACCTCTGTGGTTCCAGGTCATAGTCACCACTCAAATTAGTGCCCAGGGAAATGGAACAATACAGTTTCCTTATTTCCAAGGTGTTGATGGAAAGGGAAGAGAACAAGGTCCTTGGAAAGGCTCTAGGAATAGATTAACAGAGACAGGTAGCCTATCAAGGAAGATGGCAGGAAAGGAAATGGATGCCTCCTCTAAGACCTTCCTAGTTAAGAAACTAGAGAGGAAGCAGGGTCTGTGAGGCAATACAGTATAGTAGTTAGGGTACCAGGCTCGAAGTCAAGGAAAGCTGGGTTCAAATGTCCTGGGCAAGTCATATGCCTCAGTTTCCTCATCTGTAAAATGAGGGGGTTGACATCAAAGGTTTCTTCCAGCTTTAAATCTATGCTCTATAATCCTGGAAAATGTGTCCTTCCTTTCACACCCACCACCTGGCAAGAAATGGTTTACTGCTTAGCCCTCTGGTAAATCAGGGAGCTTTACCACGGCAGGCTCCACAACAGGCTTTTCGATAGTACCAATGTGTGCACAGCTTCACCTTTAGCACCAGGGCACAGTTGGCTGTGGCTTTGTCCTCACAATCTTCACCTAGACAACAGAAATCAGGTCAGGATGACATTGTTCACCAGCCCCATCCCTACCACCTGCCTCATGCCCCAAGGCAGCAACCAGTCTCCCCATGCCCTTACCTGGCACCTCCGTAGGACATGGCTGTACCTGGCATGTCTGCTTGGCCTCAGGTTTGGATGTGGGATCACATCCCTGGCCCAACTCCTCTCCTTGGTAACATTTGACCTCTCGTAGCCTCAGTCCCACACCACAAGTCTTACTGCACTGTCCACAGCCCAAGAAGGACAGGGGAGGAAAGGGAAGAAACAATCGTTAAAGGAACAAAATCCTAATTAAGAGTTACATCAAAGGATCATATATTTAGAACTGGACTGGAGGCCTTTCAGAGTCTAATCCTCTCATTTTACAGATGAGAAAATTGAGGCATAAAGAGGTTAAGTGACTTGCTCAGGGTCACACAGCCAGTAAGTATCCAAGGTTGGATGGAACTCAAGTCTTCCTGACTACAAGTATTGTGTTCTATCTATTGTGTCACCTAGCTACCAATCAATCAAGTCACATTTATATGTGCCTATTATATGTCAGATACTGTGTCTGGTACCAGAAATGCAAATATAAAAGTAAGAGAATAACTTTTCATTTTAGCGCCTCAACTATTACAATTCTTTGTCCATTAGCTGAATATACAAAATCTCTCAATCCTGCATAGGGCACTAGTACTTTGGAAGAAACCATAATTTAGACAGAGCATGGTATAGTGGATACAACTGGATTGGAGTCAGGAAAATCTACATTCAAGTCCTGCCTCAGATCAGACACTCAGTAGCTTATGACACTTTGGGCAATTCCTTAAACTTTCTAGGTCTAATGTTTCCTCAGCTGTAAAAGAAGGGAGTTTGACATGACAACCTCTTAAATCTCTGGGTCCAGCTCTAAATCTATTTTCCTATGATTTCATTCCCTCTTCTTTTTCCATCAACTTAACACACCAAATCCATCTGCCCAAAGAGCCACTGAGACTCTGGGGGAATTATGATCAAGTGAACTCTGCCATTGTTCCTGGAGGGGGTAGGTCAACATGCTCCAATGTGATCCTCTCTCCAAGATCCTTGTAATTTTCCAGATCAAAATACCCTTCTCTAACTGCCATTGCCTCATCCATGTGCTACTTCCTCCTGCCTCAGAGACAAGAACTGTCTTGGTATTTACATTCTCAGCACCTAGCATAGTGCTTGGCACAAAGTAAATGCTTGATAAATGCCTTTTCATTTATTTATTTATTTGTCCTTGAGCATCATTGAATCTAAGATTCACCATCCTTTCAGGCTCCTGAACTCGTCCTAACATCCATCTTATTTCTCCCCCTTTCCAGAGAGAATAACTCCAAAACAAATCCCATCAGAAGAGAAATCTTGCCACATCCCCAAACCTACATAAGGTCAGCTTGTTCTCTCCATCATGTTCTGAAAAGGTGTTTGTTTGCACCACTCAGAACTCAGAGGTCCCTAATCCTCCCCTTGGGACTGGGAAAGAAGGGAAATTGGCCCAGCTTGGGTTCTATTCAGAAAAATAGTAGCAATAAGAAATGAGCTTCTAACTTACTCTATCCAGCAGCCAAACTCAGCACCACAGACCACAGAGCATGGTGGCAAATGCTCTTAAGATCATGGAATCACAGACTTAGAGCTGGAAGGGGCCTGATGGTCACCTGGTCCAACCCTTCATTTTACAGATGAAAAACTGAGGCCCAGAAAGGCAAAGTAATTTGCAGGTAACACTCCGATCATAAAGTGAGTGGTGGTTCTGAGATTTGAATCTGGGACCTTTGACTCTAGACCTAACAAAATTTCAACTATACCACACTGATGGAGAAGATATAAATAATGAAGACCCCATTCCTTTGCCAATTCCCCCTCCACTGTCCATGGGAGAGCTTTTCTTTCCACCCTTAGTTCCCCATCCTCTTGCTGTTGCTAATGATGTCTTCCTCCAGCTCCTTACCTGAGACCAGGCTGTGGTGAACCAGATGGAACAGGGTCTCTTGAAACAAGGTGCCTGTACCTCAGGTTTCTGGGAAATATCACAGTGCCCTTCAGGGTACTCACGGAATACTCCATTCTCCAGTCCTGCACATAGCACCCTCCGGACCTTTACCCCTCGGCCACAGCTGGCATTGCACTAAGGTCAGAGCGGGGAGAGAAGTACTCTGTGAGCAGTAAAACCTGGGGCCACGACAGTTACTCAGCTAGTTTGTCTCAGTGTCTGGTTCCTCTTCTCCTTGCAGAACAATGTCTCCACCAACAATTGGCAGACTTGCAGCCAGGAGAAACATGGCCCTAGGCTGGGGTGGTTTTGCTATCAGTTTTCCCCAATCCCTACCGTACAAGACTCTCCTTGACCTCTCTCATGTCACCTTGCCCTCTTGTGCTTCTCTCCAATCACTCACTCATTCATGATCACTTATTCATTCAATGAGCTTTTTTTCCCCCCAAGCCCTTACCTTCTGCCTTACTATCAATTCCAAGACAGAAGAGTGACAAGGGTTAGGCAATTGGAGTTAAGTGACTTGCCCAAGGTCACATAGCTAGAAGTTTCTGAGGCCAGATTTTAATCCTCAACAAGTTTTTTTTTTTTATTAAAGCTGCAGTAGTCAAAGAATGAGAGGCATCCTGGTCTAGAAGATAGATAGTCGACCTTGGAACCAGGAAGACCTGGCTGGATTCACATCCTGCCTTTTATGCAAACTTTCTATGTGACCACTAGCAAGTCCCTTGCCCTCTTAGTACCATGGGCAACTCTGTAAGTAACTTTAAATATGACCACAGGAAGAAACCTTAAAAGGCACCCACAGCCCAACTCAGTCTCATCTTAGAGATAAGAAAACTGTCTCGGAGTGATGAAGGGACTTATATAAGAGCATCCAAAATTCCTAGACGATGCGTTGACAAGATGAAGAAGCCAAATGCAGAGGGAGGTGGCCAGAAGAGCAGAGTTTAGAAACCAGTGAGTGGAGGAGGAAAGGTAATCATTCTTGGAGCAGAGTAAAATGATCCCACTGAAATGATCTTCATGGGGTAAGCCTGCTAGCCACCTCTTCTGGGAAATCCAAGGGAGAGAAGGGGTGAAAACTATCCAGGCAAAGAAATGACACTCTTGCCCCCTAGTGGGAATTTCTTGAAATTGTTCAGTCCTTGACGAAGCGAAGCACTCCTGCCTGCTCCACCACTTTTCCCTCAAAGCCTCCAAACAGGGTAAAGAGGGGAGGCACAATTGGACACATGGCCTGCCCAAGGTCTCTACTGCCAGCACCTCCAGGAGAATCCAATTTACAGATGAGTTGCTGATTTTCATTATAGGAAGGATTTTCCATACCGGAAAATCCTCAAAGCAGTAAAATCATAGGTTGAGACCAAAAAAACACTTTTTAATATGCTCTGTGCTTTACTACGTGCTTGGCACACAAAGATTAAATAAAAGCATCCGTGCTCTAGAGTTTACATCCTAATGATAAGAAGTAACATCTTTACTTATTTCTGTCTCAGTTGGCAAACTGATCTTCTGAAAACACAGGTTTGATCCTATCACCACCCCCTCCTCTCAACAGACAAACGGACACACACACACACACACACACACACACACACACACACACACACACACACATTAAAAAAACTCCAGTGGGTCCCTATTACTTCCAAGCCCAAATATAAAATTCTCTGGTTGGCTTTTAAAGCCTTTCACCACTCAGGTTCTTCCTACCTTTCTAGTCTTGTCACACTTTTATTTTCCTCCACTTACCCTGTAATCCAGGGATACCCAGATTCTTTGCCCGTCCTGCAGCACAACACTCCTCTCCCAACTCTTGGTCATTTTCAATGACTGCCCCTCAGGCCTAATCCCTCTCTCTCCTCACCTAGACCTCCTGGCTTTTCCAACTTCCTTTAAGTTTTAGCTTTCTCCGGTGTTTTCCAGTCCTCCTTCACCTTTATATCTTTCCTCTGAGATTATCTCCAATTCATCCCGTATATATGCTATTTGAACATAGTTGTCTGTTGTCTCCTTTATTAGACTGTGAGTTCCCTGAGGGCAGGGATTGAGGAGGTTTGGGGCTGGGGGTGGCTTATGTCCTTTGTTGCATACCCAGCACTTGCAGATACTTAATAAATGCTTGGTGGCTATTTGATTGGACTTGTCTCAATGCCGAGAAATCTTTCTCTTCATTCCTTTCTCCTCATCCACTCAAAAGGTTTCATGTCCAAAAAAAAAATTTTTTTTAATCTAGAAAGTATCTGAGGTCAGCTTTGAATCCAGGACCTCCTATCTCCAAGCCAGACTCTCTATCCACTGAACTACATAGCTGCCCCTCAGGTTTCATGGTTTAAGCAATAATATTTTTTTAATTAGGATAAAAATAATGGACTTTGCTACTAGTAGCAATGCAACAAGTCAGGGCACTCCTGAAGGACTTATGTAAAAGAATGCTGTCCACATTGAAAGAAAGAACTATGCCTGGCCACATTCAGAGGAAGAACTGTGGGAGGAGAAACACAGAAGAAAAACAACTGCTTGAACACACAGGTTGATGGGGATAATATTGGGGATGTAGACACTAAATGATAACTCTAGTCCAAGTATCAATAATATGGAATTAGGTCTTGATCAATGATACATGTAAAATCCAGTAAAATTGTGCATTGGTTAAGGGGGGGTAGGGGGGTTGGGGGAGAGGGAAAGAACATGAAATATGTAATTATGGGAAAATATTCAAAATAAAAAAATTTTTAATAAAAAAAATAAAAATAAAAATGATAAATGGGCAAGGAACACAAATAGGCAATTTCCAGATAAAGAAATCAAAACTATCAATAAGCACATGGAAAAGTGTTCTAAATCTCTTATAATTAGAGAAATGCAAATCAAAACAACTCTGAGGTACCACTTTACACCTAGCAGATTGGCTAACATGATAGCAAAGGAAAGTAATAAATATTGGAGGGGATGTGGCAAAATTGGGACATTAATATATTGCTGGTGGAGTTGTGAATTGATCCAACCATTCTGGATGGCAATTTGGAACTATGCCCAAAGGACTTTAAAAGATTGTCTGCCTTTTGATCCAGCCATAGAACTGCTGGGTTTATACCCCCAAAGAGATCATAAGGAAAAAGACATGTACAAAAATATTTATAGCCACGATCTTTTGGTGGCAAAAAATTGGAAAATGAAGGGATGCCCTTCAAATGGGGAATGGCTGAACAAATTGTGGTTTCTGCTGGTGATGGAATACTATTGAACTGGAAGAATTCCATGTGAACCGGAAAGATCTCCAGGAAGTGTTGCAGAGTGAAAGGAGCAGAAGGAGGAGAACATTGTACACAGAGACTGATATACTGTGGTAAAACGGAATGTAATGGACCTCTGTACTAGCAACAATGCAATGATCCAGAGCAAGGCTGAGGGATTTATGAGGACAAACACTACCCACATCCAGAGGAAGAACTGTGGAAATAGAAACACAGAAGAAAAACAACTGCTTGATCACATGGGTCGCTGGGAACATGATTGAGGATATAGACTCTAAACAATCTCCCTAGTGCAAATATCAATAATATGGAAAGAGGTCTTGATCAATGACACATGTAAAACCCAATGGAACTGCTCATTGGCTACAGGAGGGGGGTGGGAGGAGGGGAGGGAAAGAATGTAAATCATGTAACCATGGAAAAATATTCTAAATTAATTAATTAAACGAAAATTTTCAAATAAAAAAGAAAGAAAGAAAGAACTATGGGAGTAGAAATGCAAAAGCAAAACATATAACATCACTTATCACATGTATATATGGGTATGTGATTTGAGATTTAGGCCTTAAAAAATTTATCTATAGCAAAAATGGATAATATGTACATAGGTATCAAGTGACAACATTTGTACAACTCAGTGTCATTGTTTGTCAGCTCTGGGAGAGGAGAGGGAAATTAAATTTAAATTAAATTAATTAAAAAATAAAAAATAAATAAAATAAATAATAATTCATTTTAATTTTATTTTTAAATTTAAATTTTAAAAAATTAAATTTATTTTAAAAGTAAATTAAATTTAAATTAAATTAAATTAAAATTTAAAAATCATGTAAATGTGGAAAAGTGTTTTTAAATAAATTTTATGAAAATTAGGATAAAAACAAAAAAGAAAGTAAGGGAGAATAGATTTGGAGAAACTATATACTGAGAGATGGACCTTAGAATACTTTGTCTCTCTGGTTCTTGATCTGAAGAAAGGAAATTACTGAAGATGTCTAGACCTAGATTTTTCCTTTCTTTCTGTTTAACTCCATGCAATGTCTCACATGTAGAATCATAGATACATAGCTAAGGGCCTTAACGGACATTTATACCAAATTCTTAGAGCTTAAATGACTTGCCTAAGGTTACGAAGATTGTTTATAGTAGAACTAGCAACTGAATCCATGATAATGCTTAGTACTAAGTCAATATTCCACATTAGATCAGAAATGCTACCTTACCGAAAGACTGGTCACCTGCATTACTGGCTTCTGGGTAAAGGGCCCTTGTTTAGAACACAAAGACTAGAAGGATCTTCAAAGTTCATCTAATCCACTGCCCTGCACCGTGCCCAACTAGCCTTGCCAACTTTCCCAGATTCACTAGGACTCTTCTTAAATATGTCATTAGAGAATAAAAAGGTATAGTTCAAAGAGATCTTAGAAATCACCCAGCCCAACTCAGTCTCATCTTAGAGATAAGAAACTATGGCAGAGGGAAGATGAAATGATTTACTGAAAAACACCCAAAATTCAGAGTTGGCAGGAGATGAAAAGGTCAAGGGCAGAGAAAGGTGGCCAGAAAAAGGAAATTTTAGAAACCAATGAGTCGAGGAATACAGGTAACCTTTCTTAGAGTTGAATAATAATGATCAAATTGGAATGAACTTTAGACAGGAAGCCCACTTCTCACATCTTCTGGGAAGTCTGAGGGGGAGATGCGGAGAAAAACATCCAGACAAAGAAATGATACTCTTGCCCCCTAGAGAGAATTTCCTGAAATTGTCACCATCAGTCCTTGCCAAAGCACCTCTGCTGGCATTGCCACTTTCCCCCAACTCCTCCAAATAGGGTAAAGAGGACAAGCACAACTGGACACTTGCCTGGTCAAGTCACATCTCTACCACCAACATTTCCAGAAGAATATAAATCCCCAGCTTCAAGACTTGTCAATATGGCCATCTATCCCATGACTCCAGGCTCATCCTAGCTGAGTGACAGTATAAAGTCATCCCTATTGCCCTAGGTCATCCTGATTCTTCCATAGTAGAGTCCTCAAGGTCACTTCTAAGAGGTAGCCAGTCCGTGTTTTGACAAGCTTCTTTATCTTGAAGTTCCTGGCTCCCCACTCCCCACCATGTCTCTAGAGCCACCATCTTGTCTTCTAAAATCAAGCAACTTTTGATCACATGGGTTGATGGGGATATGATTGGGGATGCAGACTCTAAATGATCACCCTAGTGCAAATATCAATAATATAGAAATAAGTCTTGATCAACAACACATAAAACCCAGTGGAATTGCGCGTTGGCTATGGGAGAGGGATGGGAAGGAGGGGAGGGAAAAAACACAAATCATGTAACCATGGAAAAATTATCTTAATTAATCAACTAAAGAAAATGTAAAAGCAAAACAAAAAAATAAATAAAAATAAAAATAAAATCAAGTAGCCTCCCACAAAAAGTGATACTTTCTAATAAATGTAAAATAAAAAAAAAAAAGTGATACTTTCTTATTAAGACTCACCTGTTCCCACCCTTGTTCCACCCAATGGGCAGGGCAGTTCCAGCCTCCACAAGGGTAAACAGCCAGTGGTTTTGTGGTGGGATCACACTGAGAACCTGAGATCACCTTCCCCTCCAGGTTTCGACATGAGATGATTCGGCTCATCCGTCCCTCACCACAGGCACCTGAGCACTTGGAGAAACAGGGGATCATTGGGTGGGTCACTTGGGAGCTTTGGGGAGGCAACAAAGTGTCCTGATCACACTTAAGATTGCTTTTTTCTCTCTCTCTTAAATAGTTCTCAATGATGGTACTTGACTAGCAAAAGGTATTTCTCCTTACAAATTGCCTTCATTTGTCTAATGGTTCTCCAAACCATTCATTGCCCACTGAGGAACATTTGAGAGGACTTTCATGATGCCCCACTTCCTCACGGAAAATCTTTATTTCCTTTAAACGTCAGGTAATGGGATATTGAGCTCATTGAATGAAAACTGCTGGTAAGGTAAATAGATTTTTCCCTCTTTCTCAGTCATCATCAACTGAGACTTTCCTTCCTTCCACCATCTGTACATATTTATTCGTAAAGAATCCTGAAAGGCTGATAGAGCAGAAAAATCAGTGGTAGGCTGGACTCACCGGTCCCCAGTCAGAAGCAGTCCACTGCCGATCACAGGGTGGCCCCAGGCACTCCTTCTCACTAGCTGGCTTCGTGGCCTCATTACACAGTGACAACCCCACTGAGCAGCGCACCTCTCTCCTCATGGTCCCTTGACCACCACATGGAGCTGAGCACTGGCCCCATAGAGGAAGAGGCAAGATATCACAACATGTTATCAGTTTTATTCTAATCAGAGATTCAGCATCATTTGATTTTAACTACCACCCCCCCCCAGGTACAACCCAAGCAGACCAAGGATGTGAATAAATTCTAAAGCTGGGTATGCTTTTCACTTTCTTAAAACAGTTAAGGAAGCAGATGTGGGTTTCACCCCTTATCCAGTTTTGAATTTGTCAGAGCCTTTCCTGCTCACCACACATATACAAGAAGAGTGTCCCTCTTTTTAAAGAGTTTAAAGAGTTCATCTTCCATATGAAAATACCCTCTGTGCCCTCTAAGTAAATTATTTCAGTGGTCACAATCAAGAAGAAATAAATTCAGGGTCCCTAGGAAATTCAGAAATCTGTAAAAGTTCTCATCAATAACGCTCCCCTGTATCCCTCCAGACCACCCATTCCAAGGATGTCAAGCCAAAGGTACACCCATACCTCAGACCATTCAGAGAGTTCCCACTGGGGACCACAAGCCTTGTTCCTGCAGGCTTTCTTTTCCACTGGCCGTGCCAACCCAGCTGCCACACATAACTCATCATAGACTGAGCTGTCAAAGCCAGGGGCCAGCATCCTCCAGCATCGGACCGTGCGGGCCTGGTGCCCCTCACCGCAAGTCCTCGAACACTCACTCCATCGATTTGTCTCCCACCTCCACATGGAGAAAAACAGACAACCCACAGACACAGAAGGGATTGAGCCATGGTTCTTGGGAGAGACACGGGGCCATCAGAACCTGAGGCCCAGAGAGGCAGTAAAAAGAGCGACAGAAATGTTCCAGTAGAAAAGAGTTCTGAGTTTAAAGTCAGAGAGTTTTAGGTTCGAATCCCAGTCTCTGTGTAAGTTTGGAGGTCACAACTCTTCTGAGTCTAAGGTAATTATTCATCTGTAAAATGAGGGAGGTTGGACTAAATTACCTTTAGGGTACCTTCTAAATCTCTGATTCTAGGGAGAGGTCTTAAAAGATTATCAAATTGGCCATGGAACGGTCATCTCTTACACGATATAGTGCTTATCCTCCATCTCCAAACTCTATGGAAGATGCTGTTTTAGCCAACTTGCCAACTTGCCGACTACTCTGGCAAATTTCTCCCTCTGACTCCTTTATTCGGTCACTTGACAGCTCCACACCCTGAATACTGACCTTTTCCTGAAGCTTTAGCACTCGTAGGGTGCACTTTTCTACTCTATAGTTTGGTCCTGGCATATGAGTTCCTAGCCTGATTGCAGCTGGTCTATCAAGGGCATATGCTACTCTTGGTTAGGAAGTCATGGGACATTTAAGAGTCATTATAATGGCAGTCAGCAAGAGTTGGTAACTCACCTGGGCTGGCAATCCCTCCCTGTGCAGAGCTCATAGGCAGGCTCTGGTCGGGTCACCGCATCACAGTAAGCCTCTTCCACTTCTACTCCATCATAACGTACACACATGGCATAGGAGGCGCTGATACCTGCTGGACAATCGAGATGGCTCTTAGCCAGGCAATGCCTGTTAAACCCCACTGCAAAGCCAAAGCTCTAAATTCTTCCCATACAGAGTCAGAACCAGAGTTTGATCTCTTGCCGTTCAGAAGAGCTGCAAAAGAGGCTCCAGAAGCCAACAGCTCCTAAGTGGTCATCACCAGGCTGAAGAATCCGTTACAGATGGCCCTTGAAGAAGAATGCCCACCTCTTCATGCTGAAAAACCAGCCAGTAAGGAGCCAGGCAGACTTCTCCCTTCACACACTAGGAAAGGTCTCTCTAGAAGGGTGTCTTCCCCTAACCCCGACTCCATTGTCCCGGGGAGCTCTCCCTCACTCCCTGCTCAGAACTCATCACTAGATTGTTCTGTTGGACCTACCTGAAGTACAGGTGGAGCTGCAGGGGGCCTGGGCAGAGACCTTCCAGCGATACATATCAGCCCGGCTGATGTCGTCATGCCCCAGAGGACTCACGTTAAAATCATTGCTGAGGAGAGAGGCCAAGGTGAGGCACCAGGAGAGGAGGAGCTTAAGACCACTGTAAGGCTAGGAATGGAACCAAACATAACTACTTCAGAAATCCCTGCGTCCTGGTGGTCCCTCTCTTAGGTCGCTTGTAAGCCACCTGGCTTGCTTGTTCCACTGTCTCCCTTCCCGATCCAGCAAAAGCTAGTATTTCCACATAAATGATCAGCTTTTCTCTTATCTTTATTTCTTTCCCTCTTTCTTAATTAAGAAAAGGAATTTTTGCCTTTCATAGAGCACTAGAGTCTGCGTGTACCTTGACTAAAGGAAGAGTGAAGCCCCGGAGAAACTTTTGATGGATTAGTGAGCAATCCAGCCCTGCCTTGTCATTCCCATCTCACTAAAAGAGCTCAGTCTCAATTCAGGGACCCCCTGGTCAAATATTCAGAGATGCTTTCTCTAATATGATTATCTGGTGTACTAATTCCCATTTTGCCACTCTTTGTTAAGTGACAGTTAGGTGGCACAATGGATGATGCTGGTCTTGGAAGGAGGAAGACTTGTCTTTGAATCCTTACTGAGACACGTCATGTACTGTGTGACCCTGATCGAGTCACTTCATCTTTCTCAGCCTCAGTTTCCTTATCTGTATAGCATTATAAATAGCCCTTGCCCCCCAGGTTTGTTGTGAGTCTCAGAGAAAATACAAAAAGAATTCTGCAAACCTTAAAAATAGCTATTATATTACTCTGTTATAGCATATTCTTTCATGCTATATTATAACATAATATTGTTATATTGTATTACAATATATATTACATTATGCTGTGTTGTGTTGTGTTATGTTCTGTTATGCTATGCTGTGCTATTATGTTTGTTATATAACGGGATGTTAGAATATATAAAAGGAGGCAGCTGGGTAGCTTAGTGGATTGAGAGCCAGGCCTAGAGATGGGAGGTCCTAGGTTCAAATCTGGCTTCAGACACTTCCCAGCTGTGTGACCCTGGGCAAGTCACTTGACCCCCATTGACTACCCTTACCACTCTTTTGCTTTGGAGCCAATACAGAGTATTGACTCCAAGATGGAAGGTGAGGGTTTAAAAAAAAATGATATATAAAAGCTAGCTATTTGAAGTGGCAAAGTAAGGCTGATTCCCAAATAAAGAGGGGAGTATTTTCTAGTACCCCATCCCAAGAAATGCTTGGCCTCTGGTATTTCAGCACACAATAGATTCAAACAATGCCCCTCACCTCTCCATGCCAGGAGACTGGAGGGGCTGTGCCTGAAGTTCAAGGCCCAAGCCCACCTGGACACTCAAATCAGATGTAGGGCTCTGTTCAGCAGCTACTATGGTAGGGCTTGTAGAAACCATCTCCTCCTTTTGTTTGCTTCCTGCCTCAGCCTTTAGCAAGTCTTCTAGAAAGGTCTTAGAGGTGGGTATTCGGGGTAATCCTTCCTGCCAGCCTCTGGTTGACTGGATTTCTGGCTCTAGGGTCGAGTTCCTCCTAACCACTGGAGTGGTAAGTTGCTGCAGTTTTCGACAGAAGGAAGACCTCCAGGAATCCCGGTGACAAAGCTTCCGAAAGGCGTGCCATTGGGTCATCCCAGCCTGCCCCCTCTCCAGGATACCCCGACCAATCATAGAGTATGGAATGGCAGTGCTGGTGGAAACCTGGCTCCATTGGAAGGCTAGAAGGCAAAAATAAGACAGAGCATAAACATCAGAAGAAGGACCCTCCACTTCCCAAACAGGAGACACTCAGACCTCCAGGGATCAGGAGTTACATGGCATATCATATTCCAACATAACCCTATAACAAGATGGCATATTAAGAGGAAGAAAGCATCATAACCACTCATCCCTGGGCAAAGCAATCCTACCCTTGCTCTCACTGGCACTTTGGGAGCCAATTGGAAGTAATTGTGTTGGTCTATAATTTAATCAAGGCAACGTGGCATGGTGGATAGAGTATCAGGTTTGGAATCAGAAAGACTCAGAGCCAAATCCCACCTCTGATCCAGATTCATTATGTGACTTTGGGCAGGTCCCTTACCCTCTACATCATGCTCATTCCTGTCTCTCTGCCTTTTTTCTCCCCATGTACATAACCCTTACTCATGCTTTTACTTACCCAAACCTTTGGAGGATGGGGCATTGGAATGAACACTGGTCTTCTCTCCAAATACTCTTTCAATTATACTACATTAACTCTCCCTTTTTAAATCCTTACCTTCTATCTTAGAATCACTAAGGAAGAAGAAAAGCAGGTATGCAATGGAGGTCAAGTGTCTTGCCCAGGATCACTGAGCTAAAAAGTGTCTAAGCCCAGATTTGAACCCAGGACCTCTTGTCTTCAGTTCTGGTTCTCTATCCAGTGAGCCACTAAGTTATCCCTATATTAACTCTTTAGTAGCTCCAGAACAAGATAATCTAAAGAGCAAAAACCTAAATATAAACATTAATACATAAAAGGATCTCAATAAGAGCCCTCATACTTCTTTCCACCCCACCAGAGGTCCAAGAAATTCACATACTGAAGTCTAATTCTCCACCAACGACTGTCATCTCTGTTTCTCCTTCCTTGATGGTAGGATATGCTTGTTCCACCTGAAAACGAAGCTTCTCCTCCTCTTCTGCCATAGACTGGCCCCAATTTCCAGCCTGATCAGCACCATTCCTGTGGGCAAAGCTTCTGTGGCGCTTCCTGGTGTCTCCTCCCAGTGAGATATGGCCATCTACCTCCTTTGGGGAATTGGCAGAGACCCAAGTGGTATTGAAGCCAGCAGATGGTCCAGGCTCAGGTGAATCCAAATCCTGGCTCTGGTGGCCATAGGAATTTGAGCCACGGACAGAGAGGGGAGGCTCTGGAGCTGGAGTGGCTGTGTGGAGAGCTAGCACCTGATCCCGAGGCACCGTAAAGTCATAAGATATGTGAGATACCTTCCCATTGAAATTATAATACTGAAAGGAAAAGTAAAAAAAGCAAATTTTTAATAAAGCTAGTTATGGCCCAAGAGAAATTATATGCCACCTCATCCTTCTCACTTGAGATGTGAAAATATGTTGTATTTATATATGGGTTTGTGGTTTCATCAGTGCAGAGAATTCTTGGTGTGAAAGTTCTCAGCTTAGTAATTTAACTGCAATTAACAGTCTGAGAATTGCAAGGGGGGCACTGATAAGGGAGCAACTTGTCCAAGATTTCAGGGTTTGTATCAGAAACAGAACCATGATCTCCTTGACTCTAAGATTAGACCACTATTTGAGCTGAAGAGGCTCATTTCCAATAGCCTGGACACCAGGAAATATTAGGTTGGTTTGGTTTCTTTTTTAAAACCATTCCTTCAGGGGCAGCTGGGTAGCTCAGTGGATTTAGAGTCAGGTCCAGAGACAGGAGGTCCGAGGTTCAAATCCGGCCTCAGACACTTCCCAGCTGTGTGACCCTGGGCAAGTCACTTGACCCCCATTGCCCACCCTTACCACTCTTCCACCAAGGAGCCAATACACAGAAGTTAAGGGTTTAAAAAAAAAAACATTCTTTCGGGGGGGAAGCTGGGTAGCTCAGTAGATTGAGAGCCAGGCCTAGAGATGGAAGGTCCTGGGTTCAAATCTGGCCTCACACACTTCCCAGCTGTGTGACCCTGGGCAAGTCACTTGACCCCTCATTGCCTGCCCTTACCCCTCTTCTTCCTTGGAACCAATACACAGTATTGACTCCAAAATGGAAAGTAAGGGTTTAAAAAAATTTTTTTTAACCATTCCTTCCATCTTATAATCAATCTAAGGAAGAAGAGTGGTAAGAGCTACATAATGATGATTAAGTGACTTGTCCAGGGTCACATAACTAAGAAGTGTCATATTAAGTTGTGTGACTCTGGGTAAGGTATTTAAATTCTCAGTCTCAGATTCCTCACTTATTAAGTGGGAATAATGACAACACTATCATGAGATAGCTGCAAGGAAAGTGCTTTGTGATCCTTAATGCAGTAGGAAAAAAAATGAACTCTTATAGGTGAAATCATCGATTTAGAATCAGAAATGACCAGAGTCAACATCAATTCCAAATCCATCATTTTTAAAAGGGTGAGGAGGAGAGAGAAAAAGCATTTATTAAGTACTGCATACATGCCAAAACTATGCTAAAATCTTTATAAATATTATCCTCACAATAGCTCGATAAGGTAAGGGCTATTATTATTTCTACTTTATAATTGCAGAAACTGAGAAAGAGGTTTAAGTAAATTGCCCAGAGTTAAGTGTCAGTTAATTGTCTGAGGCTAGATTTGAACTTGGGTCTTCCTGACTCCAGATCTAATGCTCAATCCCCTGTACCACCCAGATCCCTCTAGGTAAAGAGCTCTAACACTTCATCTTACTAAACCATTCCCCAGATTTCTTCTCAGGCTATAGAGCCAACTGAAGACAGCTGTTATAGGGAAATTAGAAAGTAAGTAAAGGGAATAAAGATTTCAGAACTTTGAGTGAGGGACTGGCCGAGAGTCAGTTATTCCCTGGACTTTCACCTGGATGGTGGTATCTGATCTTTCTCTTAATATCCTGTCTTTGTGAATCACCAACCATCAAGATTTCACTGGCTGGAAAGAGATTGAGTTTTAGGTCTGACACACTGGTGGACAATTGTGTCAAGAGCCTTCCTCCCTCTCCATTTTGGATGTATTTGCCATTACCTGCTGGATTCCTGGAGTACCCTTTTGAGGACAGCAGATGTGAGATCTCTAATCTACTCAGTTGGACCTGTTTCACCTTCCAGATTTCCTGTACCCTAATATCATCACAGGGAAATTGGATAGGATTTGAGTTAGGCAGCTGGGTGATTTTAGTGAGATCGGTTTAAAGAATCTGTTGGACCCTCATGGGAGGGAATCCAGACCTGTTTCTAAATTAATCCCAATCCCTTTGCTACCTATCCCTGTTAATTAAATAAACCTTGTTGTTGTTATCTAACAGCCTCTCCCTGGAAATCCTTTCCTAGGTCAGGTTATTGGCCCAAGTATATCTAAGAACCTAGAGATTTCAGTTATCAATCACCTAGCTATATGCCACCATTAACAACCAATTAATAACCTGTCCATATTTATTTAAGAACCTACCAATATTTATTTTTTCACAGCCCACCACTCACTGTACCCTTCTCCTCTTTCCACCCCTGTCAACGTTTCCCTTACATACCATGGCATTCAAGGACTGGTTGGTGGGACCCTGGGCAATAATATACTCCAGCCCTTCAGAGTGCAGGTTAGGTGGACGCCTGTACTTAAACACAGTTCCAGCCACTCGGAAGTTCTGAGGAGGGTCCACAACAGAGTTCCCATTGAAGAAGAAGTGCCCAGCTTCATCTGCCAGTGCTACAAAAAAAAAAAAAAGGAAGGGCACAAGAATGGAGAAAGCAAGCAAACAAACACATAGGCAGCCAGGTAGGGCAGAGGGTCTCTCAATGGGGTCTTAAGGGGATGCTCAGAGATGCCTGACCAAATGCGAAACAAGTGGCTCCAAACTTAAGCTCCTATTCCAAGTCCACTTAGCCCCCCACAGCAATGTCAGCAGGATTTTTGTGCTTGAATATTTGTGCTAAGGAACCTGCAGAGGAGGAGGGGCTAACGAGGGTCATAGAATCACAGGATTTGAGTCAGAAAAAAGACCTCCTACTCCAACCCTCATTTTACAAATGGGTAGCAAAGGCCCAAGGATTTGAATTAAGAGGAAGGCTACCATCCAACCAGAGCAGGACTGAAGTGGATAGAAGGTGTCACACCATGGGGGCTCGGTAGTCTAAGGAAAGGCAGGTATGTCTATGACACCCGCTCCTTTACCAAGGATGTTTTCCGTCTTCCTGCGCTCGATGATAAGGATATCCGTGGCACCAACAGGGATATTGGTGACAAAAACATAACCTGGAAAGATGAGAAATTACTTGTTGGGAAAAGAAGAGTCCCACATTCAGCTTAAGAGTGCTGAGCTGATGTGAGGGAAGGAGCCAAGGGCTCAAAGAAAGGCTGTTTAAAAGGATCAACCTCAGACAGAAGGACACCAGATAGAGAGGAAAAGGAAAACCTTGAAAGGCATTGGCTGGGTGGGGTGGGTGAGGTTGGAGGGGAGGGAAAGAACATGAATCACGTAACCATGGAAAAAATATTCTAAATTAATTAATTAAATAAAAATTTTCAATTAAAAAAAAAGGCATTGGGTACATCAATGGGAAGAACCTTGGATTTAGTCAAAGGAACAAAATTCAGGTCCTTCCTCCATCATTTTCAATCTGTATGACCTTGGGTAAGTCATGAAACCTCTGTGGGCTTCAAATGAAGGCTATAAAATGAGAGAGTTGGACTAGATGACCTCTATCAAAGTAGTAGAACTAATAGTAGTGATGTTAGTACCATTACTAGGAGTAATAGTAATAATGATGGTAGTAGTGGTAATAGTAATAATAGTGGTGATAGTAATAGTAGCACTGAAAATAGTAGTAGGGATAGTAGTAACAATAGTAGTGGTAGTACTAATAGTAGGGATAGTATTAGTACTACTAGTAGTAGTACTTAGTAGCTGCTAGCATTCATGTAGCATTTTAAGATTTGCAAAGTATTTTACAAATATTATCTCATTTGATCTTCACAACAACCCTGGGAGCTTCATTATACACACTTTACAGATGAGGCAGAGGGAAGTTAAGTAACTTACCCAGGGTGACATGGCTAAGCATTGTATAAGGCTGGATTTGAACTCATTTCCTAACTCTAAGACCACAGTTCTATCCAGTAGGTCATTTAGCTGCCTGGGACATGTCAGCCCTGGACATCATCAGAAAGGTCCTCTAGTCCAACCCTGTTTTATTACAGACGAGGAATCTGAGACCAAGAAAAGTGAAGGGACTTTCCAAAAGTAACATAGCTGGTTAGTGGCAGAGACAGGACTCCCATCTCCAAGGACTTTACTCTTTCCTCTCTACCACAGTGCCCCTCTTCAGTGATCTGGGTGGGTCGGAATCACCTATAAGGGAATTGACCATCTACGCGTAAGACCTAAGAGAAGAATGGGAATAGGGGAAGACAACCACAACTGATCTCACCTCTTCTGTAATAGTTCCAGACCCAGGGGGTAAAGACAGGATTTATGAGGTCTACTCCCTTTCCAGGCTGATATGCTACCTCCTCCTATCCTCCCCACAGCCCCTTAAGGAACTCTGGCATGTCATCAGTGGAGTGTACCTAACTGTGAGATCCCTTTTCGGAAGCTCCCTGAAATTCGGTGACATGTGCTGCCATTCCCGCCACAAACCCGGCACCTGTCCATCATCTGGAAGGAGTGGAGGCTACCGTCACACCCAACTGGCTGCAAAAGAAGAAAGATAGGATGCCTAGGATTCATCTAATCTTGACATAGGATCTCTCTACCAAGCATTCTTTTTTTTTTTTAAACCTCTACCTTCTATCTTAGAAGCAACATCATGTATTGGTTCCAAGGCAGAAGAGGGGTAAAGGCTAGGCAATTAGGGTCAAGTGACTTGCCCAGGATCACACAGATAGGAAGTATCTGAGGTCAAATCTGAATCCAGGACCTCAAATCACTCGACCTGGTTCTCAAGGCTCTGAACCACCTAAATGCCCCTCACGAAATTCTTAATAAAGCTTCTTTTTTCCACAATATCTTTTCTCTAAGATATAGTATTATAAGACTTCTTCTCCCTTCCAGTAGATTATTCCCAGAATGACTGTTTCCCTCCAGTGATACTCACTCCAGAGGAGGAAGCATATCATTGTAGAGAGAATGATGGAAACGGAGCCAGGAAGATCTGGATTCAAATCTCACCTCTGACACTTGCAACTGTCTAGTTTCTCCTCAGTCTCTTTTAAGGGTTCATTATCTAGATCACATGATATGAGTGTGGGTATTCCTCAAGGCTCTATCCTAAGCCCCCTACTCTTCTCTTTCTGATTTCTTTTTATGACCTCCTCCACTCCTAGGGATTTAATTATCATATCTATGTCAGTTATCCCCATTTCTATATATCCAATCCCAGTCTCTCCCCTGAGCATCAGTCCCATGTTACCAAATTGTCTATTGGACATTTCAAACTACATGTCCCAGAGACATCTCAAACTCAATATATCCAAAATAGAGCTCATTATCTTTTCCTCAAATGCAACACTCTTGCAAACTTACCTATTTCTTTTGAAGATAATGCCGTCTTTCCAGTCTTTCCAGGTTTATAATTTCAATATTATCCTCCACTCCTCATTCTCCTTTATCTCATGTAGCCAGTCAGTTGCCAAATCTTACCACTTCTACATCCACTACATCTCTTGCATCTGTGCCCAGCTCACTACCCAGCACCTTAATTCAAGCCTTCATCTTATCTATCTTGGACTGTTGCACTGGCTTCTGAATTGGCCTCCCTGCTTCAAGCCTCTCACCATTTCTTGTATCCTACACACTGTGGTGGAAAGTAATTTTTCTTCGGTACATATCTGACCTAGTTAATAAACTTGGGTGGCTTCCTATTGCCCCTAGAAATGAAAAATAAATGCCTCTCCTTACTTCCTTAAAGCCCTTCACAACCTCATCCTCAACTGACTTCCTAGCCTCATTGTATATTGCTCCCACATTCTTGTGACCCAGTCAAACTGGTCTTTTCTCTATTCCTCATACATGACATGCCCATCTCCCTTTTCTTTGCCATTACACTGGCTAGAACCCTCTTCTTCCCCACCAGAGTCTCAAAGAAGCCCTCTCTTCCTTCAATATCACTCAGGCACCATCTTCTACTTGAAGATTTACCTGATCCTCTCAACCACTAGTTCCCTCCTCAACCTACATTATATATAACTTGCTATATTGTATTTATTAATACTTATTCTGAACATGCTAATCTATGCCCCCATTGTTTCCAGAATGTAAATTCCTGCTAAGTAAGGATTATTTCATTCATTGTATATGCATCCCCAGTGCCCAGTGCGGTACCTGGCACATAATAGATTTTGAAGAAATGCTTGTTGATTGATTTTGTAACCCTGAACAAGTCACAGTCTCTCTGAGCCTCAGTTTCTTCATCTGAAAAATGAGGAAATTGAGCAACACAGTCTTTTAGGATCTTTCTAGCTCCTCCACTCTGACCACTGACCTTCCTGACTTACTTTAAGTCCCAACCCAAATCACACCTTCTATAGGAAACCTTCCCTAACCCCTCTTATTTCTGGTGTTTTCCCTCATTTATTTCCTCTATATCTTATATGGAACTTGCTTTGTATATACTGGTTTGCTTGTTGTCCTCCTCATTGGATTGTAAGCTCCTTGAGGGAATGAGCTTCCTTTTGCTTCTGTTTTTAATCCCCAATGCTTAGCACATAGTGTCTGGCACATAGTAGGTACTTAATAAATGTTTATTGATTTGATTGTTGACCAAAAAATAGTAATAAGCAGTGTTTTCCAATGACCTAATGCCTGTACTCTATGGATAGAAATGATCACTGATGTGATGTCAGGAATAGTCAGCAGTCTACATGAGGGAGAGGAAGGATATGAGTTTCCCCTCCTGGTTATGTTTTCTCCTTATGTGGGTCCCCTTTTCCACCCTAGTTTTACTCTGGTCAGTAAGAGTTCGGCCTTCAAGGATGGTTATTAGATTCTCTAATCCCCTTTCTGAGAGTGGCCACAATTCCTAATCTGCTCTCCTACCTAAATTCCAGAGACATAAAAGACAATTTGGCCCCTCTCACCTGCCTGGACCTCAGTTTCCTCACCTGTAAAAGGAGAGATTTGAATCAGATAGCCTCTGAGGTCCTTTCCACTTGTAGTGGAATATGATGCTATTAGATAATGTTATTAGAGATGAGATAATGATGCTATTAGAAAAATATGATGCTATTAAGAACGCAAGACAAGAGACTGAAAATGCTCACTTTTGTAGCAAGTGGCTGCCAAGAGCAAATGAGTTAGTGATTACTCAGACACTGTGTAAGTTTTCAAACTGGAAACCCAGCGCCCTCCTCCTAGCAGACCGCACCTCACACTGGCCATTGATGCAGACACCTTGATACATCCGGTCCTTGCAGGAGGTCCCATCTTGTGCTTGGACCATCAGCTGCCTCTCCCCACCCTTGGTGGTACACTGGAGGTCACAGGGTCTGTTGGAGATGCTAATGTAATCATCTAGAATTGGGCAACAGCAGGAAAGAAGAAAAGGCAGACTTTTTAGGAAAGGCAGCATAGGGCAATGGAAAGAATGCTGGATTTGGAATCTGAAGTCCTGGGTTCAAATTCTGACCCTGTTAGGTAATACCTATGTGACCATGGACAATTTATTTAACCACCCTGAGCCCCAATTCCTCATCTAAAAATTTAAAGAGTTGTATTAGTTTCTTATAAAACCTGGTTCCAGTGTGACCCTGGGAATGTCATTCTAAAACTCTAAGCCTCAGTTCTCCCTTCTACAAAATGAGGATAACAAAGAATATTTCAATTACTGACCTAACAAGACTAAGAGGAAATAGCCCTCCTTTCCCTCTTGCAAACAAGTAAGGAGGCTCTGTGTGAGAGACTTGATAAACAGAGACCTTCTACCTTCATAACCTTCCTCTCTTCTCCATCTCCATTCCTATCCCCAGATGATTATCACTTCCCCCCCTCCAACTTCTTCTTCCAACTTCTTCTCCTTCTCCTTCTTCTTCAAAATCTTTACCTTCTGTCTTAGTATCAATTCTAAGACAGAAGAGCAGCAACCCTTAGACAATGGGGGTCAAGTGACTTGCCCAGAGTCATACAGCTAGAAAGTGTCTAAGGGCAGATTTGAACCCAGGACCTCTAATCTCCAGACCTGGTTCTCAATCCACTGAGCCACTTAAGTTGTCCCTACATATACTCTTTTTTTTTCTTTTCTTAATTTAAACCCTTACCTTCTGTCTTGGAGTCAATACTGTGTATTGGCTCCAAGGCAGAAGAGTGGTAAGGGCTAGGCAATGGGGGGGTCAAGTGACTTGCCCAGGGTCACACAGCTGGGAAGTGTCTGAGGCCAGATTTGAACCTAGGACCTTCCATCTCTAGGCCTGGCTCTCAATCCACTGAGCTACCCAGCTGCCCCCCCTACATACACTCTTGACTCCATATTCTTCGGTCTTTCCTAGCAGATTGCTTCTACTATGAGCAATCTACACTCTAATCTTCAACCTTTCCCTTTCCTGAAGAGGAAAAGAAGTCACAAGTTTCCTTCCTGTTGTCCCCTCTCTGAATTTCCTCTCTCTACAAAGAAAGGGAACTTTATTCAGGGTTTCTCCCCAGTGAAGTTTCCTTCAAATAACTACATTCTAACCAACCCACCAGCTTATTCACCATCTTGTGCACCCAATGTGTCAAGGCTAGACTCTGAGTTCTATGGCCCAGAAGTCAACCGTTTTTAGATAAGAGATATCTAAAGTTATGGGGTTACCTGAGTAAAGAGGGATCCAGTGGTAGTAGTGTTTGCCAAAGGCTTTGCCATTGAAAATGGCACACTGCTGTTGTTTAAAGCTGTCTGAGTTGGCTGGACAAGGCTATAAAAGAATGAAGATAAGAATAACTGTGATAGCTAATAATAGCATTCAAATTATACTTTAAAGTTCACAAAGCTCTTTATATATGTTATAAATATATTTATGATAAATATATATACATGTTTATAAATATATAATATATAATAAATATAGTGTGTAATAATTATATAATATAAATATATATAATTTATAAATATGATTTATAAATGTATATATATAATATATATACATATTGAGCCTCACAGCAACCCTGTGAGGCAGTTGCTATTGTTAACCCATTTTACCAAGGAGGAAACTGAGGCTCACAGAGGTTAAGTGACTTGCCCAGGGTCACAAAGCCAGTAAGTATCTGAGGCAAAATCTGAACACTCAGGTCTTCCTGACTCCAAGCCCAATACTCTATGTATTACATCACCTAAACCTCACCAGAGAGAGAAGACAGCTAGCTATAGGAGAGATCAGACACATTCCAGTCCTCTGAGCAGACAGGAAGGAATGCCCTCCTAAGTGGGGTATTTTCCCCCAGGGAGTACAGGAGATAAAAAGGAAAGGCTCTTTTCTGATTTTCAAAGAATGACATGGGAAAGGTAACATAACATCATAGGTCAAACAACTGGGTTTGGCCGCAGAAAGACCTGAATTCAAATTCTACCTGATACTAACTAGCTAGGCGACCTTGGACAAGTCACTTAACCTCAGTCTCAGTTTCCTCGTCTGTAGAAAGAGGATGTTGGACTCAATGGTCTCTTAATTTCCCTTCTAGCTATAAACCTATGATGCTGTGAAATCCATAAGCCATGTGGGGAGGAATAGGAAGGAGGGTGTGATTTGACTGATAATATCAGTTAGGTGGACCAGACATCATCCCTAGCCTAATAAACAATGGGCAAGTTTCATCTCCTTTTATGGAAGGAAAGGAGATGAGTATTTATTTAGTGCCTATTGTATACACTATACGCTGTGTTTGGTGCTTTACAAATGTTCTCATTTGATCCTCATCACAACCTTGGAAGGTGGGTGCTATTATTATCCCTATTTTACAACTAAGGAAACTGAGGCAAATAGAAGCTAAGAGAATTACCCAAGGGGCAACTAGGTGGCTCAGTTGATTAAATGACAGGGAGAAACAGACAGACAGAGTGTAGCAGAGACAGAGACAGAGAGACAGAGACAGACAGAAACTGAGAGACAGAGACAGAGAGAAATAGATAAGACAAGAGACAGAGACAGACAGAGAGATAGACAGACAGACCAACAGAGAGAAACAGACAGACAGACAGAGACAGACAGACAGAGAAACTGGCCAGGGTTACATAGCTAATAATTGTCTGTGTCTTCCTGCATCCAAATCCATGGTTCTATCTACTGTATCATCTCACTGTCAGGTACCATTCCTGATAGTTATCAGTACTTTTACCCACCTACAGCCTAGCTCCTACTCAGATGCTGATCTCAGCAAGGTCTCAGAGTGGATTATAGAAAGGCTAAATCTCGATATCAGTTCTTACCTGTTGGTGGCAAAGGTGATAGTCCTTGGACTGACCTGTGCACATGATGTTGCTTGTCCCCGGAGACATGAGTAGCCTGAAAGACACAAAAGAATCAGAGAAAAATAGAAGAAAGGGAAGGAAACTCCTATTTCACGTGGGTAGAAGGTGTCAAGAAAACAAGTGAGGACCCCCCTGCAGGACAGAACCAATCAGTGTCTCTCCAGTCTTCTGTGGCTTAGTCATTGATCAGCTCAAAGTCAAAGGGGAGTATGGGGGTGGGATGGGGTGGGGTGGGGGAGTGATTGTATATTTATGTTTGTGTTGTGAGACAGAAGTCCAATGAGTTTACAAGTTTTCATTTCAGTAAGCATTTATTAAGCACTGTGCTAGGTGCTGGGGATACAAAGACAAAAAAGGGAATAGCCCCTGCCTTTGAGGAGCTTACATTCTACTGAAGGAACACAATGTGTACACAGACGAATCAGTGCAAAGTAACTTCAAGAGGGAGAGTGTAAAAACAACTAGGGAATGCAATGAAGCAGGGAAAGTCCCATAAACTGAGACTTAAAAGAAACTAAGGGTTCTTTAAAAAAAAAAAAAAAACAACCCTTACCTTACAGGAATTATATGAACACAACTACAAAACACTTTCCACACAATTAAAACTAGATCTAAATAATTGGAAAAACATTAATTGCTCATGGATAGGATGAGCTACTATAATAAAAATGACAATCCTACTTTTCAGTCTTATTTCATATGATTTCCCTTCTCGTTATACTTTCCATCAAAACTAGTGTTATGGAATAAGTAGGCAATTTTGGTAGTGAGGAGGGATAAGGTGATAGGTGATAGGTGATGGGAGGAGGAATGAAGGGGAAAGCTGAGTGTGGGGATGAATGGGTTGTATATAGGAAGGTAAGGGAATGGATGGGAGTATAGGAGGGGCTGCTCAAACAGTTTAATCATAGAGGCTTGAGACAGAGGGTATTGGGAGGAAATAAGCTGGATCTTCAGGCAGGGAAAGTATCTCTATGATACAAGAGGAATTGGACCAGTCAGAAATGATTAGATCTGGCTGGAGGGTTTTCTCTTGTTAATTTCTAAAATCCCTTGAGGGAGGAGCCAAGAGGCTCCTCCCTGCCAGTGAAATTGATGTCTGCAGGAAGTCTCGGCTGGGTACTTCCTGCCCAAGATGGATTCCTAGGTTTCCCTCAAGAAATAAAGTAACTTCCTCCCTCTTCCGCTTCTGCCTTAATATTAAATACAATGATTCACCAGAGGCTTTTGTGTAGGTAACAAAGGGGATTTATTAATGTTAGAGGTAAGCCAAGGCAAAGAGGATTTCAGGGTTTGTAGCTGCTGCTAGGGAGAAAGCTGGTATTGGGGGAAGGGTCAGAGGAGATACATGTCAAACCGAGAGAGGCCGGCTCTCCCAGTCAGGAAGGTTTCACTGCCCTGACGTAAAGTATTTATCAGATCACTAAATAAGGGGTGGCTTGATTTAGGATGTCCTACTTGCCTACAGAAACTAAACCGATGTCCAACCACCAAAACCACCCTTCCTCCCAGGGCCCAAAGGGAAATTCAGGGGAAATAGCAGGGATGTAATGGAAAGATCAGGGAGAGGTCCAGAGAAATCAGACTAGGTCCAAATGCCCCAAAACACAAAAGCACAGGTCAAGAAATTCAAAGCCAAAAGGCAAAAGCCCCTCAGTTGGAGCTTCAGGACTATTTATAGTCTCAGGCTCCAACTGCTTTTCTGTGAACATTCTAAACTTCTAACTGCCAGAGCTGTTACAGTTGAATTTGCAAAAGCAAAAAGCTCCTGCTGCAACTCTGCATTACACTAGTCTATTTACTTTTCCTTAAACTTTGTATTCCATCTACTGCCTTTATAACTTCATAACTACCCAAACTAATTTCTTTATTTAGTGTCATACCTATCAAACTACCAAAAAAACTTTTTTACTGAATTAGAAAAAAATATAAAAAACCTTTATCTTCCATCTTAGAATCAATACTGTATATTGGTTCCAAGTCAGAAGAGCAGTAAGGGCTAGGTAATGAGGGTTAAGTGACTTATCCAGGGTCACACAGCTAGAATCTGGGGCCAAATTCTAACCCAAGACCTTTCACCTCTAGCTCTGGCTCTTAATCCACTGAGCCATCTAAGTGTCTCTGAAACTAAAAATTCTAAAAACACAGAATTGAGGAGGGAATGATTTGCAGGGATAGAGGCAGCTTGTTATGAAGTTATAAAGGCAGTAGATGAAATATGAAGTTTAAGGAAAAATTAATAGACTAGTTTGGCTGGAAAGTAGAACATGAAGGGAAATCATATGAAATAAGACTGAAAAGTAGTCTAGAGACAGACTGTGAAGAGTTTTAAAGGAGTCTATATTTTATTCTAGAGGCAATAGGGAGCCACTGAAACTTACTGAGCAAAAAATGACATTGTCAGATCTATGCTTCAATAATATCAATTTGATGGCTACACAGAGGACAGATGAGAGAGGGAAAAATTTGGGGACAGAAAGAACAAAAAGAAAGGAACAATTATAATAGTCCAGCAAAGTGAAGATTTGAATGATGGTCAGGTGAGAAGAGAGAAAGGGATGGATTTGAGACTGGGCAATAAGGCCTTTACAAACCTTATCTCATTTGTTCCTCACCACAACCTTGGAAGCAAATGCTATTATTATCCCTATTTTACAGTTGAGGAAACAGAGGCAGATGGAGGTTAAAAGATTCCTTTATTAAAAACCTATTGAGCAGCTGGGTAGCTCAGTGGATTGAAAGCCATGCCTAGAGCCTGGAGGTCCTAGGTTCAAATCCGGCCTCAGACATTTCCCAGCTGTGTGACCCTGGGCAAGTCACTTGACCCCCATTGCCTACCCTTACCACTCTTCCACCTATAAGTCAATACACAGAAATAAAGGGTCCAAAAAAAAAAACAAAACCTATTAACCAGGGCAAGTAGATAGAGAACCAGAGCAGGAATCAGAAAGAGTTGTTCAAATTTGACTTCAGACACTTACTAGCTGTGTGCCCCTGAGCAAGTCATTCACCTTATTTGCCTCTGTCTTCTCATCTTTAAAATGAGCTGGAAAAGGAAATGGCAAACTACTCCAATATCTTTGCAAAGAAAATCCCAAAAGGTATCACAAAGAGTAGGACACAACTGAAAAACAAATGCTCAACACTAAAGATACTATAGCAAAAGTGATTTCTGTTTCTGTCCTCAAAAAACTTACATTTAATCTCCTACCTATCTAGGTAAACAACACCTACCTATCTAGGTATGCATGCATAATAGATAACACGCAGTTTAGGAAAGAGGGCACTAATGGCTAGGAAACATCATGAAGGACCAGCTGTAAGATGGTGGCCTTGTAACTAAATCTTGGAAGAGAATAGGGTTTTTAGAGACATCAATAAAGAGGGAGTGTGTTCTGGGTATTGGAAACAAAAGTCATTGAGATAGGAAATAGAGTACTCTGGATGAGGAGCAGTAATGTGGACACTTTGAGAGATGATATGAAGGTAGAATTGATGCCTGATTATTACAAAAAGATTCACTAGAAGATTTTTCAAATTATCCGGCTCCTCTGATATATTAAACATTTTGTTGAATATTAATTCCTTGATAGAGAAAGATAGAAAGAGGTTTCCCTGGAATGACATTTAAAGACAATTGTTCAGTAACTATTGACAGTAAGGGCAACAAGCAATAAAAATGTAAAACATTTCTTTTATCATCTAAAGCTTGGTTGGTGAAGAAGCAGCACAGTGCAGAGTCGGCACTTGGGGAGCTGGACTATCAGAAAATCATTTTCTCTTATGGGTCTCTGTTACCTCAACCATAAAATACAGTTGATGATTGTATTCCTTATGAAACAGAATTGTGAGAAAAGCACTTTGTGATGGATATTGTTATCATTATTATTAGGTATTGGGGAGGACACAAATGATGAACAAGAAACTACTACAACTTCAAAGCATTTTCAGTCCAGCTGGAAAGATGAAAGTAATCTAGGAAAAAACTTAAAAAATAATTCAAGGTAGCAACAAAAACCTCACAAGATCAATAAAACATTTGTTGCCCAGAAGTGTTAAAGAGTTCAGAGGAGAGCACTCTTTGTGGTGGCAAAAAGTTGGAAAATGAGGGTATGCCCTTCAACTAAGGAATGGCTGAACAAATTGTGATATCTGCTGGTAATGGAATACTATCGTGCTCAAAGGAATAATGAACTGGAGGAATTCCATGTGAACTGGAAAAACCTCTAGGAATTGAGGCAGAGCAAAAGGAGCAGAACTAGGAGAACATTGTACACAGAGACTGATACACTGTGGTAAAATCGAATGTAATGTACTTCTATACTAGCAGCAATGCAATGATACAGGACAATTCTGAGGGACTTATGAGAAAGAACACTATCCACGTCCGGAGAAAGAACTGTGGGAGTAGAAACACAGAAGAAAAACAACTGCCTGATCACATGGTTTGATGGGTATATCATCAGGAATGTAGACTCTAAACGATCACTATAGTGCAAATATTAATAATATAGAAATAGATCTTGATCATTGACACATGTAAAACCCAGTGGAATTGCTTGTTGACTACAGGAGGGGGTGAGAAGAGGGGAGGGAAAGAACATGAATCACGTAACCATGGACAGATATTCAAAATTAAATAAATAAATGAATGAATGACTGAATGAACGAACGAACAAATAAATAAATAAATGAGTGAGCAAACAGCCAGACAAATAAATGAATGAATGAATGAGCTTTAAAAAAAAAGAGTTCAGAGGAGGAAGATTCAGGCTGGGATGGTCAGGAAAGACTTAACCAAGGATACGGGAGGTGGACTAAGTCTTGAAGTGATCTGCAAGCAGAGATATCTTAGACAATATCCTTATCTGGTCAAAAGCCACACAAAATAGTTATTGTGAAGATCAAAGGGGGCACTTTGCAGTAAAGTGATCTAAAAATGCTAACTATATAAAATGAGGCTTCAGGCTCAGGCCCCCAGGAATAAGAATAACCTCAAAACTAGGGACTCAAAAATAGGAATGACAACTTACAGGTTTAACATCACAAAACAAAAGAACCAATCAGGTGGGAGCTCTCATCAAAGCCAAGATCAGTTCATTTTAAGCAACTTCCTAAAAGAAATGCTAGCAAAGAAGTTCTTTTTAACTAGAAGTTCTTTTTCTTCTTCTGAGGTGGTCCCTCTATAGACCAGAACCCTCTTTTCAGAAAGTGACTTGTCTCCTTCTCCCTTCTTAGAACTCCCTTGGTCCTAAACACAGACACTCACTCTTTCTCTCTCTCTCTCTCTCTCTCTCTCTCTCTCTCTCTCTCTTTCTCTCTGACACACACACACACACACACACACACACACACACACACACACACACACACACACACACAGCTCTAAAGACTTACCTCTGTTGAAGACAGTGTCTCTCCCTAGACATTACTCCTCCTCCACAGGTACGTGAACAAGTGGACCAGGAGCTCCATTCCCCCCACCATTTCAGGATGTCTTCATTCCAGGCAATGGTGCCTTCAGACACCTCACTACTATCCTGACCAAAACAAAACATAGTTAGCTGGACAACTTCATATAGGAAGAAGCTTTCTCTCAGGAAAGAATCTAGTCCCTTTAGAGACTAAGCTGCCATAATGACAGAAGAGGAAAGGATTTACCAAATCTGGTAAATTTACCAAATTACTTAGGAGGAACCAGAAAGTATTTTACCCCGTCCTTCTGGGTTACTGTTATCTAGTTGTTAACTTCTGCCACCCAGATCCCAGAGTATCACAGGCACAGCCATTTTCCCAGTAAGTACTTCCAGATATTCCTCTAGATGTCCCTTGTTCAATATGTGTCCAATTCAACAAAAACATGTTTAAAGCTCTTATTATGTAGAATATGAAAGGCAATGTGGCATGGTGGATAAAGAAGAGCCAACCTTGAAAGGAGAAAACCTGAATTCGAGTCCTGCCTCTGACACTCTTGAGAGCAGGAATTATCTTTCTTTTTTACTTATATTTGGATTCCTAGTGCTTAGCATAGTGCCTGGAGCAAAGTAAGTAAGCATTTAATAAAGGCTTGTTGACTTGCTAACTAGAAAAACCATGTTTTTTCTAGACATGATACAGGGGTAGTAATCAACAAATGTGATCTTGATTTTTCTTCTTTTTTTAAATTCTCTTTCAGCAAAAAATAATTTATTTTCTTTCCCTCTCATCTCTCTTCCTACTGAAAAATAAAAACAAAACTCTTGTAACAAATACATATAATTAACTAAAACAAACTCCCATATTGGCCATGTCCAAAGATACATATTGAGTTCATTATCTCTCTGTCAGAAAGTAACAATCTTTATCACCGATCCTCTAGAATCATTGTTGGCCATTGAGCTGATTTAGAGGTCTCACGTCTTTCAAAGTCTTTGTAAAATGTTATAGTTATTGCATAAATTGTTTTCCTGGTTCTGCTCATTTAATTCTATATTAATTAGTTCATTAAAGTCTTTCTAGGTTTCTCTAAGACTAACTCTTTCATCATTTCTTTTTTTTTTTTAAACTCTTACCTTCCATTCTCGAATCAATTCTAAGTCAGAAGAATGGTAAGGGTAGGCAATGGGAGTTAAGTGACTTGCCCAAGGTCACATAGCTAAGGAAATGTTTGAGGCCAGATTTTAACCCAGGACCTTCCATCTCTAGGCCTGGCTCTCTATCCACTGAGTCACTTGACTACCTCCATCTTTCATCATTTCTTAAGTTAAAACAGTATTCCATTAGGGATGAGGAAAGGAGGGGGTATTAAGCCTCTACTATTTGTCAGGAATTGTGCTAAGCGCTTTACAAAAATTATCTCATTTACATTCATATAGCATCATTTATTCAGTTTAGTTTCCAAAAAGGACAAAGGCAAAGTCTTTAAACAATTTACCAATGAACTTGAATTTTACAACACATTACTAAAAGAACTCTTAGTTAACATCTAGAAAAGGAAACTATGATCACTAAGAAGCCAGCATGGCTTCATCAGAAACAGGTCATGCCATATTTTCTTCCTTGTTTTTCCTTGGAGCATGACTAAAGCAGAAATTTATTTTAGATGCCTATACATATTTGTAATGACCTTTATTTTTCTTGTTTTTCTCAACATGTAAGGGAAGCAGAGGAAAAGAGGGAATTAAGAACTGAAAGCAAATAAAATTGAATTTAACAAAAAAGAAAACAAAGAAGAAAAGAAAGAATGAAATACATCATACCAGATGAAGCTCACTTCTTTTTCTGTCATGTTTCCTCAAGTGATAATTCAAGGGAATATCAGCAAAGAATCCGACAAAGTCTCTCATGTTTTCTTTACGAGAAAGTTGGAGTGATGTTGGCTAGACACTGATTGACATTGTTCCCTTAGTAAGCACCAATGGATTTCATAATGTGCTCAAAAACCTCATTGATTTTTTTGTTGTTGTTATCTTCTTGAGGGCAGACATTATCTTGGCATTTTATTTTGTTGCCTTTTTAAATGGAGAATCTAGCTCAGTACTTGCAAACAACAAGCACTTAATACATGCTTGCTAAGCTGTATATGATGATTGTTGAAAGTAACTGAGGAGATTTTGACTTATGAAGAGAAGATTTAGAAGGCATTATATATATATATATATATTCAAGTATTTGAAGGGCTATCATATAGTAGGTGGATAGACTAGATCTCCCTAGGTTCTGAGTCCAAAACTGGTTGGAAGTTGCAGAAAAGAAAATTTAGATTCAACATAAAGTAAAACTTTCTAATAATTAGTGCTGTTCAAATAAATGTACCATGAGTTACCTCAAGAACTAACCCCACTCCTCCAAGGGGAAGCTGGGTGATTCAGTGGATAGAGTCAAGCCTGGAAACAGGAGGTCCTGGATTCAAATCTGGACTCAAAGACACTCTTTTGCTGTGTAACTCTGGGCAAGTCACATAAACCCTTACCACTCATTTGCCTTGGAACCAATATTTAGTATTAATTGTAAGGCTAATTGTAAGGTAAGGGTTTTAGGAAAGTAAAAAGAACTAATCTCCAACCCCAACCCAGGCTGGACATTTTCAAATGGAAATGGAATAACCATTTGTTGCATATTTTATAGAATTTGGTGTGGATGGGACCAAGTAATATCTGTTTCCTTCTGAAACTGAGATTCTGTTGTCTTTTTATCTTCATGAAAGCAAGGAGGTGGGAGAGGGTAGGATGAGATAGGAAAACAAGTAGTAGTCTTGTTAGGCTGGAATGTGGACTAAATAAAAGGAAATTGAGTGAAATAGGCCTGGAAAGGTAGACTGAGATCAGATCAGATCTAAAAGGTCATATTAAGAAATTTTCCTTTTATCAGTGGTGAACCATTGAAGCCAGGCAAGAACATGTTTAGACTCATGAATTAGAAAATTTCCCAACTTTCCAAAGGATAAATTTGAGAAGGAGTAATATAGAGGGGAAATGCTGATTGGTCCAGGGCTGCTGGTCTGTAAAACTTTAATGATTGTTTATCATGAGAGCAGGGCATCCCCTCATTTTCCAATTTTTTGCCACCACAAAGAGTGCCCTCTTCCGAACTCTTAACACTTCTGGGTAACAAATGTTTTATTGACCGTGTAACGTTTTTGTTGCTACCTTGAATTATTTTTTAGTTTATTTTCCAGTCTATTCAACTTCAAAGGCTGAAACCTTGAATATAAAAGGGCAGCAGGGCAGCTATTGGTATCACTAATGTTTCCCCGCAAACCCACAGGTTCATGCCGAACTTAGTGAACCAAGGAATCACAGGCTGAAATTAATACTCTGTTTCTAAAATTAAGATAGCAATTAAATGGTATATAAATCTCTTGACCTATAAGGAAAGCAAAGATTTGGGAGGGGAAGTAGAGATCATGGCCATCAGGAGAGGGACTTACTGATTGATTAAGCATCTACTATGTGCCAGGCATTGTGATAAGCACTTTGTAAAAATTATCTCATTTACATTCAGATATTAGAATTTATTAGAATTTATTAGCTTAGTTTCCAGAAAGAGACAAAGGCAAAGTCTTCAGTTCACCAATGAATCTGGTTTCAATTTCTGGAAAAATTTTACAACATTATATGAAAAGGATGCTTACTTAACAACCAGAATAGGAAGCTGTGATCATGAAGAAGTTGACATGGCTTCAATCAGAAGCAAGTCAGGCTAGACTCTTATCACTCTTACAAAGTATCACAAACTGGAAGAGTGTGTGTGTGTGTGTGTGTGTGTGTGTGTGAGAGAGAGAGAGAGAGAGAGAGAGAGAGAGAGAGAGAGAGACAGAGACAGAGACAGAGACAGAGACAGAGACAGACAGAGAGAGAGAGAGAGATGGGGCTTGGGTACCAGAAGTCTGCTTTACACTCCACCCCAGGTAGAGAGGCTTGGGAATGAGTAGATCAAGATGGCAGAGCAAACCAGAGGTGATCCAAAGCCACCATGAGAATCCTCTCCAAACAATATTTAAATAGTGCCACAAAATAAATACAAGAAAGAACCAACAAGGAGACAGAGTGAAACAACTTTCAAGAAAAGAAAAACCCAAAAGGTAGTCAGAGGACATCTGGGGCATTGGGGTGAGAGGGGAGCAGAGTCAGCAAGAGGCTGTAGCAAGGAGAGAACGAGTAGATCCCCTCAATAGTTCTTTGCAGACAAGGGCTGTTTCATTCATTTTTTTTGTCTTTGTAGCTCTAATGTCCAACATAACATCTTCCACAGGATAGATACTTAATAAATGTTTGCTGACAACTGCATATCTGCCAGAAGAGTTTTATTTTTCCTTTTTTTTTTCCTAGTGGAAAGAAAAGAAGATAGATTATTTGTTGAATTGAATTTATTTGAATTGAACTGAACTGAATCAAGTATTTTTCCTTTCTAATTGCATTAACATGGGACCACAGGAAAAACTGATCCATATAAAGAATAGAGAATGATGGAAAGGAATTCTCCTCTTCCAGACAAATCTTAATGATTGGGATTGGGAGCTTGAGGTTAAGGGGACTGGGACACCTTGCAGTGAACCAGGGTGTGTACCACTTCAATAGTTACTTAGGGAGGGGCAGCTTTATTATTAATAATAAATTAGTGGATAGAGCAGCAGACCTAGAGTAGTGGGAACCTGAGTTTAAATTTGACCTCAGACACTTCCTAGCTGTGTGACCCTAGGCAAGTCAAGTTACTTAACCCCATTTGCCTAGCCCTTTCCTTTCTGTCTTACAGTAAAAGTAAAGGTATTTTGGTTTTTTAAATCAGTTTTGTAGGGATAACTAAGGATCAATGTAAAATATTACAATATGTTTAAGAAATAATAAACTGCGCAATTACAGGATGGGGGTAGTGTGACTTGATAAGAATTCCTGGTCGAGGCAGCTGGGTGGCTCAGTGGATTGAGAGCCAGGCCTAGAGACGGGAAGTCCTAGGTTCAAATTTGGCCTCAGACACTTCCTAGCACTGTGACCCTGGGCAAGTCACTTAACCCCCATTGCCTAGCCCTTACTCTTCTTCTGCCTTAGAACCAATATACAGTAATAATTCTAAGACAGAAGGTAAGGGTAAAAAAAAAAAAAAAAGAATTCCTAGTAACAAAGATCTAGTGCATTAAAACACTGAAAATTTAGTTAATGAACAGTACAAATTAACAAACAAAAAAGTGAATATGATCTTTGACTACATTATGAAAAAAACATAGTACCAGACTTAGAGAGGGGATAGTTCTATACTGCTATGATCATACCACATCTGGAATATTGTGCTCAGGTCTGGATACCACATTTCAGAAAGGACTCTGATAAACTTGTACATGTATAGAAATACACAAACAGGATAATAAGAAGACTCAAAATAAAATATAATCCCCTTAATAAATAAATAAAATGGGCTAGATTCTGGGCTTAAAAAGGGGAAATAAATAAATGAAATTAATAAATAAAAATATAGTCTCCTTAATAAATAAGTAAAATTGGCTAGATTGAGTTTTAAAAAAGGAAAATAAATAAATTAAATAATGAATTTAAAATATCATATAATCTCCTTAATAAAGAAGTGAAATTGGCTAGATTGTGAGCTTAAAAAAGGAAAATAAATAAATAATTGAAATATCATAGATTCCTTAATAAAGAAGTAAAATGGGTTTGATTCTGGATATGAAAAGAGAAAATAAATAAATGTATAATAAATTAAAATATCAGTCTCCTTAATAAAGAAGTAAAATTGGCTAGATTGTGAGTTTAAAAAGGGAAAATAAATAAATGAAATATTAAATTAAAATATCATATAGCCTCCTTAAGTAAAATGGACTAGATAAAAAGGGGAGGGGGAACTAGGCTATCCCACTTCAAAAGTTACTTAGCTTTTCTGTGCATAAATTCTCCGACTTCTATAATGCATTCCTTGGTTACACAATACATACAGTCAACTCTAGAAATATGCACCACTGGATAGTGACCAAGGGTGTGGAGAATTTGAAACAGAAGAGAGTGGATTGTGTTCTACCTGTAATAGAGCTGGTGAATGTAAAATTGGCCCACAGCCATGCTAGGCAAGGAGAAGAAGATAGCTCTAGGAACAGATGGAGAGTGGAGGGACTGCCACAGATAATCCAGGGATAATAAAATATTGACCATATTATAACTGATGGGTTCATTTAAAGCCCAAGTGGATATATGATTGGGGATTTTGGCTTTAAATGATCACTCTATTGCAAATATTAATATGGAAACAGGCTTTGAACAATGATATATGTATAACCCAGGGGAATTGCTCATAAGCTCAGGGAAAGGGGGAGGAAGAGAGGTGGGAAAAATCATGTATCCTGTAACGATGGAAAAATATTCTTAATTAATTAATTAACCCCAAGTGGACATGACAAATTGCCATATCAATTCCTACCAATGGAAAGGGCAGGGTCTCCAAAACAGTGGGGCTTAGATCATCCTTTCATAAACAACCTGATTTTGTTCCTTAGGAATCAGTCAAAAGCAAACTGGTCAGAGATTAGATCTCCCTTGGCAGCAAGGGGCAAAAAACCTTGGAACTGGAAGATGATGGATGACCCTTCCACCTTCTTTCCCAGGATAATTCTCTCAGAGTTGGGTGAGAGGGTCTGAGAAGGGAGGTTTATTTGCTTGGGGAGGTGGGGCAGGAGAGTTCCTGTCTGCTGTGCCCTCCTAATCTCCCAGCTCAGGTTCACTTAAAGCATCTCACTGAAAGAAGACTAATTTTGAGGAATCCGCCACTAATAGCAGGGGATTCAACACAAACAGTAATTACACTCACAATTGCATAGTTTCTCTTCCCCAACACCTGGCCTGACTTAGACAAGAGCTAAGCTGTGTCTGCATTAGAAGACCAAATCTGCCCCAGGCCTCTGACCCCAGAAGGGCTCCCAAATATTGATCTTACACAAGACATCTTTTATGAAACAAAGATGAGAAAGAAAGAAAGAAAGAAAGGGAGCAGTCCAACAGAAACCTCCAAATGTCTAAATCTCACTTCAGGTGATGTGAAATCTTCAAGGGCTCAGTTGAAAGGCTGGACCGTCTCCCTTCAACTTTTCAAAGTCTCCTTATCCTGCATCTAAGCCCCTTACCAAGTCGAATCAGAGGGGACTAAGAAAAAACAAAACAGTCAATGAATTTTTCAGATGGGGCACTAAAGAGATGATCCTGGGATAGGAAAACTCAACAAGAATAGAACCCATGAACAAATTATATAATATTAATGGAATGGAATATTATTTGTACTGCAAGACATAACAATTTCAGAGACCTCAAGAGAAGACCAGGGAATTGAAGCAGAGTGAATTAATATTTACAAAAATATAAAGTGTCCAGATTACCTGAACAGGAATTAGAGAATTTAAATAGACAAATCTTGGAAAAAGAAATTGAAAAAGTCATAAGTGAGTTACAAAAGGAGGAAAAAGAAACAACAAACAAACCAGAGACCAGGTGGATTTCTGAGCAAATTCTATCAAACATTTAAAGAACAATTAATTCCAATATTCAATTGGGAGATAGCAGAACAACTTACAGTCTATGAATGTCATGGAATGTTGCTGTGTGTAAAAAAATGATGAAGGGGATCAATTTCAAAGGCATTTGGTAAGACTTGTATGAAATGGTGAAGAATGATGTGAGCAGACTTAGAACAATTTATAAAACAATATGATAAAAACAATCAATTTTGAAAGACTTAAAAAAGCTGATGCACACAATGACCCAGCCATGATTTCAGGACTTGGAAGAAACCTATGCTCCCCACTTCCCGACAGAGAGGAGATAGACTCAAGACACAGAGTGAGCCACATTTTGGGGATGGTAAATGTGTGACTTTGTTTTGTTCCACTCTCTATATTGGTTACCAGAGTTTCGGTTTTTCTTTTCTTCTTTTTTTAAGACAAAGGGGGGGAAGGAAGGTAGGAGAGAAAAATAGCAGCTTGCTAATTTAAAAAAGACAAAATTTAATTTTAAAAGATGAAAAAAGAAGAAGAATCCTTATGGTTTATACAGGAGAAGAAAAAGAAACCAATAGGAATTTCTCAGATCTGATAACTAAAGCACATTCACTAGGTTTTGGAAAGGAGAAAATGAAGAGGTGGGTGGAGGACAATGCAGGGTCAGGAATGAAAATCCGAAAGATGGAGAAGGGAGGGAAGAGACAAAGCTACCTTTGTGGCCAGGCTAGAGCTCAAAGGTAAGGGGGGTGGGGGTGGGGACTAACAGAAAAGGGAATAATGTCCCGTCTTCTCCCAACTCTGGCCCCTCCATACACTGGGGGGCCACGCAAGGTAAGCAGGTGAGGTGGGAAAAAATCAGACGACCTGGGTTCGAGGAAGTTCAAGTGAGAGTTCCCACCACCACCCGTCCACACACACTTGCTGGCGGTGTGATTGTGTGATTCGGCTGGAAGGAACCTTAGGTCGTTTTGCTCTTACCTTAGCTCCGAGGGCTGTGGCGGCGGCCCGAGAAAGCCCAATCCCGGACAGCACCAAGAGGAAGGGAAGGAGGAGACGGCGGTGGAAGCTGGCAAGAGGAAGGCGGGCGGCCATCCTGGACTACAGCTCCCGGAGCTACGAGGCGAGGCGGCAGCCTGGCAGTGGCTTCAATGCAAACCTGCATGGCTGAGTAATTAATGACTTTACAACCTGCTCGGCTCCTGGGAGCCAGGGCGGCCCGCGACCAGCGGTGATTGACAAGCAGCCCTGGGACACCCAGGCCCGCAGCCGAAGAGAAGGGGGAAAGCCTGAGCTGGGGCGACCAGGCACCTGGGGGGAGGGAATAGCGAAAGGAAGCGCGAGCAGAGGGGCTGTGGAACCGCCCAGAGCAATGTGTACAAACGAAACACTTCTGCAGAAATAAAATCGATGAAGTTAGAATTAGAATTCCAGAGAAACCGGGAGGAGTGGGGGTGGGGTGGGGGACCACTTTGTAGCAAGTTTTTCCAGTGAGATACCTAAGGCAATTGAGACCAAAAAATAAGAACAAGAGCCATTTCCCAATGAATGAAATAGACAAAAACATTTTTTTGGACAAGCAGATCTTTAAAAGAAGAAAAGCCAGCCAGCAATACCCATGGGGAAAAAATGCCTCAAAACACTTAACAATAAAAAAAAAATGAAACAAAAAAAATGGGGCTCCACACTCCATACCCATCAGATTGGCAAAAGGGACAAAAACGTAAGATGTTGAAAGTTGTAAGGACTGTAGAAAGCCAGACCTAAAGAAGCATTTATTAAGTGCCTAATGGAGGGAAGAAACTGAGGTAAGATTAGTGATCAGAAAAATTAACGTTCAGGTCTGGTCTCTTTTATGTAGCAGCTGTGTGACCATTAATGAATGACATCCCCCCAGTGCCACAGGTTATTTTCTAATAGTTGCAGAGTTATTTGCTGATCTGCATAAGCATAAGGGATATTTTATACTGGGAGTTCTACAAGCCCTGTGTTAAGTGCTGGGGACACCATCTTTAGAAAATGCCTCCCACACCCCATTCCACCTTTTTATTTTTATTTTTTATTTTTTTGAATTTTAAGGTATAAAATGTTTTTTTCTTTTTACATTTATTTATTTATTTTCCATGGTTAGATGATTCATGATTTTTTCCACCCCTCTTCTCCCCCACCTCCTGTCTCTAAGCCTGTCTCTCAATCACTGAGCTACTGAGCTACCCAGCTGCCCCGCTTAATAGTTCTTAAAGTGTAGGTTAACAGTAAGTAGAATCTCCTGGAGAAAGCAATTGAACCAACAGGGAAAAGTTCCTAAACAGGTGCCAAAAGGAGAGTTGAAATCAAAGAGAAAGAGACCTGTAGAGAAAAGATCAAGGTTGGCATTTTATCAGAGATTAGGCAGTATTCAATAGAGGTGAAATGTAAACTGACTAATGAGCAACAATGAAAAAATTGTTTGTCCCAACAAGGTACATTTTTTCTATTGATAGTAATTAAGACAATAATGTTATAAAAGAAGAGGAGGAGGAGGAGGAGGAGGAGGAGAAGGAGGAGGAGAAGAAGAAGAAGAAGAAGAAGAAGAAGAAGAAGAAGAAGAAGAAGAAGAAGAAGAAGAAGAAGAAGAAGAAGAAGAAGAAGAAGAAGAAGAAGAGACTTGGAATCAGAGGACTTGGGTTCAAATCTGGCCTTCATAAAAATGAAATAGTGGGCATGAGGATAAAGATCTGGGATTATGGTAGATGGACTAGTAGGAAATAATGTGATGGAATGAAAAAAGTTTGGGACTTAGAATCAGGAGACCTGAATTTGAGTCCTATCTCTAATATTTAAATCTTGTCTGATTTCTGAAAAGTTCCTTAACTTCTCTAAATCGCAGTTTTCTCATCCTTAAAAATGAGGTAATAATACTTGTACCACTCAACTCCCAAGTTTTTTGGGACAAAAAATCATTTTCTTATCTTTGCAGATATGGATTATTATCATGCAAGTGAAGAGAAAAAATGCTGAATCTCCCTTCCCACAACTCATTCTTCAGAAAGAACTTGGGGATAATTATTATTAATAAGAGTAACAACAAAAACAAATAATGTTGAATAATGTTAACTTCAAGGCCATAGAACCACTTGTAAACATCTACTTTCAATACTACCTTGCCCACCCCTTTCAATTTGTTCAGTAATTTCATTCATGTCTGACTCTCCATTGATCCCATTTGGGTTTTCTTGGTAGATATACTGAAGTGGTTTGCCATTCCTTCTCCAGCTTATTTTGCAGATGAGGAAACTGAGACAAACAGGATTAGGTGATGCCCAGGATCACAAAACTAGTATCTGAGGCCAGATTTTTTCCGGACTCCAGGCCTAGTACTCTATTCACTATAGCTGCCCTTCTGTTAATTAACCGTCAACTCATAAATAACTCCTGTTTAACCCTGTTGCCACCAGCAAGATGTTAGTTCAAACTTTTTAGATGTTACTTCTTCCAACAATACTCCCATTTTAACAAAAGACTCTTGAAACTTCCCAAAGCTAATGGAGAAATCATTTGGTCACAGTGCCTCCCCTCTAAGTCATATTGCCCCCTACTTAAAAAAACCTTCTGAAAGGCGTTTTGATGTAAGGAGAATAAAGAAAGGCTTAGGCTGTGGGGTGCTCCTCTAGGAGGACAGGTCCAGATGGAGTACTCTAAGGAGAAGAGGGTTTGAGAAAGATCATGAGAGCACTGGATATTTTTGTAGAAGGAGAACATTATGAAACAAACTTTGATTACCTCACATTTGGCTGGGGCAGAATATGGAGTTGGTCTACTGTACCCATTGCTCAATATCCCATCCCTTTAGAACATCATTTTCTTTGTTCACTGCTCCTTCCCTCAATACAAATTCTCTTTCCTTCAGCCCCTGCCTTCCTGGGTGACTCTTAGAACCACTCCTAACTTTTCCTCTCCCAAACCTCCCAGGTACAATCATTTGTCAGGTTTTACCAATTCTATCTCCATCTTGTCTCTCACATTAATCCCCTGCATGCTATGCACAGTGCAATAGCCTTCTAAATGAATTCTTTGCTTCCACATTTTCTTTCATCCATTCTCCAAAATCATCTTCCTAAACTGCAAGTCTGTCTTTACAAACTGGAATGTCCTTCTTCTGTGGAAGACTCATTGGTGACTCCCTATGTTTACCTATTTGTCTATAGGGCAAAATTCAGATTTAGGCCTAATATTTAAAGACTTCCATCATCTATGCCAAACCTATTTTTCCAGACTGTTTTTCCCCCATAATGCTTCCCTTCACACTCTCTTTGTTTCAAACAAACTGAACTATTTTCTGAAGTCTTTACTTGACCTCTAGTTCTGTGCCTTTGCGTGCTGCCCTTGTGCCCACCTCAAGGAATATAGTCTTGTTTAATAATGCATAGATATTTCCTAGTTCAAAGAAGCTTTGAAAATAAAATGGCTCAATTCTCTAAATTTACAGATAAAGAAACTGAGGCATAAAGAGGTTAGTGACATGCCTAAAAGAAAGCAGAGCCAGGATTAGAACCCAGGTATTCAGCCTTGAGCTTTTTATACCACATATTGCTACTCTTGTAAGTCTATAAGTTATGCAAATAGATATCTATCTAGAAAATTTCAAACCATAAAATTTTTGTGGTTATCTTTGGGTATAATTATTATATTCCTATTAATCAAGACCCTATATCAAAGGATCTTCTAGTAAATCTAAACCCCTTCTTTAAATGAAGATTTTTATACCTCTGGACAAGAATGGAGTTTTGAGGCTAGCATTTTTGGGGTGGGATCCTGCTGCAAACTTTGGGGTGCTTTTCCCACAACAATACCTTTTGATTTAATAATTCCATTCTTTAGATACACCTTGATAGTATCATTCTCACTCTCCCCACCTTCCAAAAGGCTCTTAGTTCAAGGATTTTCATAGCAAAGGAGAAATGGAAGAATGGAGTAAAGACTAACTACAATTATTGAAGGAAAAATGAATTAGGATGAATAGACAAAGAACCCAAAATTGGGACTTGGAGGAACTATGTTTTAATTACATATGTAGTTATGTTAACAGATTTTTTTATATGACTAATTACTAAGCCAATTGATATTTGATGTTGTTTCTAATAAATTATTCAGGTTTTTTTTTAAGAAAAAATATCTTCAATCTCAACTCAGATTACCCCTCAACATAGCTCCTCTTTGCTATACAACTTCCTCATTCTTAGAATTCCCACTTCCAAACCTTTGTTTATGCTACTCCTTTTACTTAGTTGTCCTACCCTCCCCCATCTATTGCCTTCTTTTAAAAACTAACCCCAAACTCATCTCTTCCCCAAACCTATTAAAGTGTGCCACTTAATTTTGTCTCTGCATCTCCACCTCTTCTTTTATGCCTGAGTTCTTATGCATGTATACTGTTCTGCCTTGTCTTTCCTTACTTATAGGCTACTTTATACCCAGCAAATAATAGATTACAATGGACATTTTTTGAATGTAATAGACTTTTCTCCTAGTAGCAATGCAAGAACGCTCTCCACATCCAAAGAACAGTGGGAGTAGAAATGCAGAATTAAAACATAGGATCTATCTCACAGTTTGATAGGGATATGATTGAGGTTTTGGTCTTAAAAGAACACTCTACTGCAAATATGAATAATATGGAAATAGGCTTCGAACAATGATGATACATGTATAACCCAGAGGAATGGGCTGTCAGCTTCCTGAGGTGGGGAGGAAAGAGTGGGGAATGGGGGTGGGAATCATGAATCATGTAACCATGGTAAAATATTCTAAAGAAAAAAAAAATAAAGGACATCTTGTCTTTTTCAGTCAGATAATAATTTTCTAATATAAACTATTGGGATAAATGAGGCTTTGACCAGAACTTATTAGTTCTTTTTCTTCTATCAATTTCTGTTGTTGCAGAATTTGTCATCATGGGATTTGCCATTTTTTGCTGTTTCCAATATATAATTTTTCTTCCAAATTTATATATTTTTCAAGGCCCAAAAGTTTTTTTGCCTTTGTACCCCCTAGAGCTCCTAGCACAGTGTTTTATACATAGTGGATACTCAGATGTAGGAAGGAAAGAAGGAAGGAAGGAAAGAAGGAAGGAAGGAAGGAAGGAAGGAAGGAAGGAAGGAAGGAAGAAAGGAAGGAAGGAAGGAAGAAAGGAAGGAGAAGAAAAAGGAAAGGAGGGAGGGAGAGAGGAAGAAGGGGCAGGAAGAAAGGAGAAAGGGAAGAAGAAGGAATTTATGAACAATATTTTAAAATATTTTTATTAATTGGGATAGATGAGTTAATAATACTCTATTAATTTTGCATATGGGATAACTGAACCTAAATGCCCATGAATTCAACAGAACCAAGATGAGAAAGTAGTTCCTGAATATATGGCACTATGAGAAAAGCTCTTGATTTGGAATTAGAATCAAATAAAAAGCATATATTAAGCACTCAATAGTGTGAGGCACTCTGAGGCAAGGAGGATACAAAGAAAAAAATTAAGCCAAAACTGGCCTCAAAGAGTTTATTCTGGGAGACAACATTTTTAATTAGAAAACTCAGTTGTGGTGTCACCAAGACCAACTCTTTCCTCTACAACTTGTGAAATATTTACACTGTAGTGTCATTGTGTGTGTGTGTGGGGGGGGCAGCTTGACTCTACCTAGAAACTCCTAGGAGTAGGGTGAGGAGTGGCAAGAGAGGTGGTGATGATTTTAATATGGCCATTGAATTGGTTCTTTTATAATTATCATGATCAATTCAATTGTCCTTTTATGACTTGACTCCAGATACATATTAAGGATTTAGAAGGTGAAAAATGGAATCAGGTGTTCAGCCCTCCAGTTGGGGGATTCAGTTGAGGTTGGATCTGAATGCCAGATGTGGCATAATTTGTATAGAAATTTGATCAGCATTTCTCTCCAATTCTGGCCTCAGGATAGAAAGAAGAGGAATCTCTGAGAGAGGGAGGAGCTGAAAGTCACTGATCAAAGAAGTTTGTTGAAATTAAGGATGGACTGGAATGCAGTCAAAGATGACCAGATGAAAAAAGGATGTACCAGCCCTTATCAAAGATGAACTAGAAAGCCTAAGGGGGTTGTCAGAGAGACACAAAGAGGGGAGGAAGGAATTGGGAAGAGAGAGCAAGGGGGATATTGATGTTGTTTAGTCATGGCCAACTGTTCATGACCCTGTAGATCATATTATTTATGGCAAAGATACTGGAATAGTTTGCCACTCCCTTCTCTAGCAAATTAAGGCAAACAGAGGTTAAGCTACTTGCCCAGAGTCACACAGCTAATAAGGATCTTAGGCTGGATTTTAATTCAGATCTTTCTGATCCTGGACCCAGGATTCTATCCACTGAGAACTTAGTGGCTTGGGACTTGAAAAGAAAGGGAAAAATTAAAAGGAGAAAGTAGAAAGAATACAAAGATATCAAGAGCATCTTAGAGTTGGAAGGTTCCTAAATCTATATTTAATTATACCATTTAAAATATATTCTCCTTTCTCCCAGGTTCACCTTGCATAAGGAAATAAAAGGTTCATTGACCACACTCTTAGATTCTTGGACTAAGGGTCATCCTCAAGGAAATTCCCAAAACTGGTGCTCAGCCCAAGAAATTTCCCTTCTTTTGCTGGACTGTGAGATCACACTACCTAAACAATTAAATATCTTCTTCTACTTTAGAGTTCAAGAGTAATGTCCTGGAACTTTCTGAAGCCAGGATAATAGTCAACTATTGCCATGGACTTTTACTACATCACCATTTCTGCTCATGGTGGCTCAAGAGAAATTCTCTCCTCAACCCCAGCCCTCATCCCCAAGAACAAAGTCTACTCTGCTGTGCTCCAGTTTGGATGTCCAAAGGAAAGAGGAAAACCTTTGATTAATTCACTTTTATATACTACAGTTGGATACTCTTCTCAAGTATCCACTCAATAAGAAGTGGGGTGGGGTGGGGGGGACAGTCTCTGAAACCCAATCTCTATAATGCCACTGAATATGCTCACTTTATTTTTTTAATTTTTTTTTAAACCCTTACCTTCCATCTTGGAATCAATACTGTGTATTGGCTCCAAGGCAGGAGAGTGGTAAGGGCTAGGCAATGGGGGTCAAGTGACTTGCCCAGGGTCACACAGTTGGGAAGTGTCTGAGGTCAGATTTGAACCCAGGATCTCCTGTCTCTAGGCCTGACTCTCAATCCACTGAGTTACCCAGCTGCCCCCAATGTGCTCACTTTATATGAAGAAGCACCCCTTAATTGCCTCCAAAGGGACCCTCCCTGTTATCAGGTTGACAGTTTGATCAGTGACTCCTTTGACTAACCTTTTTGCACTGTTTATATTTTGAAAGTAAGTATTATTTAAACTCCGTGAGTTTGGGAATTATTTTTCTTTTAATCTTGTAGTTCCAAGAACATAGCTCAGCACCTCACATATCGTAAGTACTTAATAAATCGTCCTTGGATTTGATTGGTCTGGATTTGCCAAAGTAGCCATAGCAAGAAGGAAGAAACACAACAGAAAACCAGAAATTTGTTATGTATTTCTAATTCTACAAGGAAAGCAGAGAAACAAACTCTAGAATCAAAACACCCAATTAATAGCCATGTCTAAAACTCTTGACACCATCATCTCTGGGTTAAAGATAGCCCTGCAGGAAATTCTATGAGTGATAGAATTTGACTTCAACCCTCCTAATTATGGCTCATAAAGACAGTTTAGCTCCAGTGTCAGAACCAATCAAACCAAGCCATTGATGTACCGAGACTTTACTTTCCTTAATAGCCACAGCTTCATCCAGTCAGGTTTACTTCATTTGCTGGCATTGATTGAAAGTGAAACAACTAGTATTTTTGTGGCACCTACTTACTATGTGCCAGGCACTGTGCTAAGTGCTTTACAAGTATCTCATTTGATCCTCACAATAACCCTGGGCGGTAGGTACTATTATTATCCCCATTTTATGGAGGAGGAAAAGGAAGCAAACTGATTTGCCCAAGGTCACATAGCTAATAAATATCTAAAGTCAGATCTGAACTGAGGTCTGGCTGACTGTAGGTCCAGTGCTCTATCCATTGTGCCACCTAGCTTTCTCTGATGAAGAATAAGCAGGATCAAGAAAATGGTATTCATAAAGAATACACCAACCAAAAGAAAAATAAAAACCTAAAATGGAACACTATGTAATTAATAAGGAACAAGTTTGTACCTCTCCTCACTGCAAAGGCAGAACATATTGCAAATGGTTTTGGGTTTTGTCGAGTATTTCTGAACTCTTTTTTTCTTTTTGAAAAATTTTTGTTATCATAGATGGCTCACTGATAGGGTGGAAGAAGGATATATATGCATATAAATATGAATATATATTTCAAAATGAAGGTAATATAAAAATAAGACTTTTTAAAAAAATTGAACAAATATAGGCTATTTGAGGGCAGGAAAAGTTTTATTTAGAGGCTTTATTTGGAGCACATCGATTTGACATAGTAAGTGTACATAATACCTTAATAAATAATAAATAGTAAATGCTTTATTTGATAAAAAAAAAAAAACCCTGACCCTCTGTCTTACAATCAATACTGTGCATTGATTCTAAGGCAGAAGAGTGGTAAGAGCTAGGCAGTGGGTGTTAAGTGACTTGCCCTGGGTCATACGGCTAGGAAGTGTCTAAAGCCACATTTGAACTCAAGACCTCCCATCTCTGGGTCTGGCTTTCAATGCACTGAGCCACCCAGCTGCCCTGATTTGATATGAAATAAAGCAGTTTACATATCACTCATTTTCTCCTTAGCTATTTTTCAACTGGGCAGCTAGAGTACTGGACTTGTAAGATTTGTCTTCCTGAATTCAAATGTGACCTCAGACATTTACTAGCTGTTGTGGATTTTAAAATTAATATTCAATATCTCCAAAGTATAATATTTATAGAGATGTATTAATATTTAACTAGAGAACACAGAGAGAAAGTTCCCCACTCACTTCACTTGGAAGAGAGAGTTTGGGCAACAAAGACCTGTCACCACTCAATTTACATGGAAGAGAAAGGGAAAGGGGCATTACCTAAAACTTATATACAATGCACAAAAGACACATATAAATAGAAAGGAAATTGAATTGTGGATAATACAGAAAGGAATCCTGGACAATGCAATTCCAGAGGTTCAAGATTTTCCAACTATACACTGTATAACCTTAAACAAATCATTTATACCTGTTTGCCTCAGTTTCCTCATGTGTAAAATGAACTGGAGAAGGAAATGGCAAACCACTCCATGATCTTTGCCAAGAAAACCCTAAATGGGGTAAAGAAGAGTCAGATCATATACAAATCAGATCAAAAATAAAAGAATAAATACATGCTATTTGAACTCATGTATTCAGCTAAAAAACATTAATGAAATACAATAATGTATAGTCTCTAGGATATTAGTAAACTCCTATAAGGATGGGATTTATTCTTATACTCCTTAGAAAACGTCATTTTTGGAGGCAGCTAGGTGGCTCAGTGGACTGAAAGCCAGGCCACAAGACCAGAGGTCCTAGGTTCAAATGTGGCCTCAGATATGTGACCCTGGCCAAGTCACTTAACCCCCATTGCCTAGCCTTTACCATTCTTTTGCCTTAGAACCAATACACAGTATTGATTCTTTTTTTTTTTTTTTTAATTTTAAACCCTTAACTTCTGTGTATTGACTTATAGGTGGAAGAGTGGTAAGGGTAGGCAATGGGGGTCAAGTGACTTGCCCAGGGTCACACAGCTGGGAAGTGTCTGAGGCTGGATTTGAACCTAGGACCTCCAGTCTCTAGGCCTGACTCTCACTCCACTGAGCTACCCAGCTGCCCCTACAGTATTGATTCTAAGACAGAAGGTAAGAGTTTTAAAAAAAAAAAAAGAAAACATCATTTTTCAGTAAGGGACAAAGACAAAATAATAGATTCTGTTATAACATGTAATTAAAGCTAACCTATGAGCACTATGAACTTCTTATTCAATTTCCAGGTCTAAAAGATAAAATTTTAATGTATGCAACATCAGTCAACCAGAACAATATTCATAGCAGGTTGCCAGAATCAAAATTAAAATCTACTACCGTTAAGTAGCATTGTACGTCTATTGGCCTGGGTTCTAGTCTTGGACCTCTCATTGACTAGCTATATAATCTTAGAAAAGTCCCTTTATTTATCTAAAACTAGTTTTCTCATCTATAAGTTGAGGGGCCTGGAATAAACAGTAACAAAGGGCTTTTTAAGATTCAGAAATCTGTAATTAACAGCCAAGAAATAATTTCACCTGAATTTAATCCACTAAGTTAAAAGCTTTTCAACGGAAATTTACTTAAGATTTGGCTTGAATTTGTGAAAAATCATAAAAGGAAAAAACCTTGGCTGAAGAAAAAAAGAAATGAGAAATGGGACAATACACGAGAAACTTAAGTTTCTTAAAACATGTGCTTGTGTGCCTCTTTTAGGTGATTTGCACATTGTAGGCATTTGTCTAATTGAATGGGATAATCACCACCAAAAATAAAAAAGACTTCCTGTGTGTCAAATTACCATGAGGCAATTCGGCATTGGAGATGGAGCAATGGAGTTCGTGTCAGGAAGATCTGGGTTTAAATAGATACTTCCTTGCTGGATGATCCTGGTCAAGCCATTTAACGTCTCCGTTTCTTCATCTATAAAATTTGGGTAAGCATACCTGCATTGCCAACCTCAGAGGGTCATTGTGAGGAATAATGAATGAATGCTTGTAAAATGCTTCTCAAACCTCAAAGTTTGCAAATATAAATGCAAATCATTATTTTATGGTCCCCATCTATGGATGGGAATATCTAGGTTATTGGGCATGTAGAACTAAAGAGTGGCTAAATAGTAGAACTCATGATATTCATGCATTTTTTCTCATCTGTGGCATAATCCCCAAGACTTCTCCCTGTGTAGAGGACCTTTCTGAAGAGCGGCTGGCGCATCCCCGCTGGGTCTTCAAGGCTTGCCAGCTCAGATCTGTCAGAGGCCAGTTCATCATTTCCTTTGGTGTGGATGTGCCTGTGTGTTTTAAATGAAATCTCCTCAGGGCACTTACAGCCCCGAGCCACAGCTGGAAAAATCATTAGCTATTTAGAGACCTGACCTGGAGGGCTTGATGAGTTCAACATGTGTGGTCCAGGAAATCATCCATAATGCAAGCCAAACCCAGACTCGAACTGTGTCCTCTTGAAGGCATGTCACTGAAACCTGTAGCTTTAGGATTTACATCCTCCCCCTTCTCAGTGCCTAGAACAGCATATTCCTGATTAGTGCTAAGCTGCAAAGCATAGACAGAAGAAATGAGGATGTTTCACTATATGCAGGGCCTCTTACTCCTGTTTCTCATAGAGAATGAAAGGAGCCTATTTCTTCTACCCAGATGCCCAAGTGGCAGAATATTTCCTGGAATCCCTTGAGATTTTTCTGTGTCCTCTGGATATTTTCTTCCCTTCTCTGCCTTCCCCAAATCAAATAGCAAGGAAAGGCAGGCCATGAGGAGAGATTGTAAAGCTGAATAGATTCAAGGGACATGTGAAAACATTCCCCAGTTATGGCTGCATTAGCATAAATTCTTATTCCTATAAGCATCATTTATTTTTTTTTCTAAAATCCTTACTTCCTGGCTTGGAATTAATATTGTGTATTGGTTCCAATGCAGAAGAGTGGTAAGGGCTAGGCAATGGCGGTCAACTGACTTGCCCAGGGTCACACAGGTAGGAAGTATCTGAGGTCACATTTGAACCCAGGACCTCCCAATTCTGGGCCTGACTCTCAATCCCCTGAGCCACCCAGTTGCCACCTCCTCCCTTTTTTCCCCCCTAAGTATCATTTATAAAGGAGGATCCTTTAAAATATAGCTTAATAAGCTCGACTTCATCTCCTGAAAAAATTCTAGAACAAAGTATTAGGGGTAGCTAGATGGTTGAGTGGCTAGAGAGCTGGACCTGGAAATGGGAGAGCCTAGGTTTGAATCTGGTCTCAGACCTTTCCTAGCATTATGCCACCCTGGGCAAGCCACTTAATCCACCCTACCCTCACCCCTCTGCCACCTCCAACTACCTAGCCCTTACCCATATTCTGCCTTGAAACTGATATTTAGCATTCTAAGACAGAAGAGAAGAGTTTTAAAAATAATAAATAAATTTTAATATAAATAAATAAAGGTTGTGCAGGCAGGGAGCAAGCTCTAGCAGGTCCCACATAGCATGAAAGTTTCTTGTATAGACTTGGCAATAAATGAATTCAAGAATGAATGCATAAATTAAAAAGCATTTATGGACTACACGTCTGTCATCTAAAGACCAGCATAGCTGAGGTGGACCATAATCATTGCAACCGCAGGGTCACCTGCTTGCTGAGAGAGGGCATGCTTATAAAATTTGAAGATGACACAAAAAGTAGGAGGGACCACTAACACATTACATGATGGAGCTGGGACTCAAAAAATGGGCCAAATCTAATGAGCTGAAATTAAATACTTAGGTTCAAAAATCCGACGATACAACGATACAGGTAAAGAATAGAAGACAAGATGGAGAATGATTTGGGTCTAGAGGTTTTGTAGACTTCAAATTCAGTATGAGTTGAATGAAACACAATAGGCAAAATGGTTAATTGAATTTCATGCTGCAGTGAAATGTGGTAATAAATAAAATATATGATAAATTTAAATATATAATAAATATAAGTAAAAAGAAATAGAATACTAAATAAATAAAATATAAAATAATTCTGATGCACGCTGCTATGGTCAGATCATATTTAAATATTGCATTTTGTATGCCACATTTAGAGAAGGAAATTAACTAGCTGGAGATGAACTCAGAGTATAATCAGACTGTTAAAGAAACACAAAATCATGTAATAATGAAAAAGAGATGGGAGAAGAGCTGTAGTGCGACATAATAACTTGAATTATCTTCAAGTATATGGCGGGCAGTCACTAATGGATTACACTGCTAAAATCCAAGTGCTTATAATAGAATTGGAATTCTGTGCCAGTAAACTAGATTTGATTATGACTCTTCTCTAATAAGTATGGCTCATGTTTTGCCCCTCATATACAAGGTCTTTTTATCTTCCTTTTGGGAAACATTTCAAATTTAGCCCAAATTTGAGTCTTTTCCAGAGAAATTATGTCAGCTTACCTGAAAGCAAGCAAGTCAAGTAAACACTGATTAAGCACCTACTATCTCCCAGGCTCTGTTTAAAGTTTTGGGGATACCAAGAAAGGCAAAAAACAGTCTCTTTCAAGGAGCTCCCAAACATGCAAACATCTATGTAGAAACAAAATATCTAAATTTAAAAAAAACACTATATATATATGTGTGTGTGTGTGTGTGTGTGTGTGTGTGTGTGTGTGTGTGTGTGTGTGTGTGTGTGTATACACCATATAACAAAAAAAGCACTGGTTTGGACAACTTTCTCTGAGAGTAAGGATGATAGAGGGGACATTGCTGGACAATGGAATGGAAATGCTTATGTTTTTTCTCCAGCTCTGTTCAACAGCATGAGAACAGGAATGAAGGCAGAGATTTAGCAAGGCAAAATCTTTGACAAGATACAGAGATACATATCACTGCTGGGTTTACACCCCAAAGAGATCATAAGGAAAAAGATTTGTACAAAAACATTTTTAGACACGCTCTTTGTGTAGCAAAAAATTGGAAAATGAGGGGATACCCTTCAACTGGGGAATGGCTGAACAAACTGTGATATCTGTTGGTGATGGAATACTATTGTGCTGAAAGGAATAAATAACTGGAGGAATTCCATGTGAACTGGAACAACCTTCAGGAATTGATGCGGAGTGAAAGGAGCAGAACCAGGAGAACATTGTACACAGAGACTGATACACTGTGGTATAATCAAATGTAATGGACTTCTGTACCAGCAGCAGTGCAATGATCCAGGACAATTCTGAGGGACTTGTAAGAAAGAACACTCTCTACATCCAGAGAAAGAACTGTGGAAGTAGAAACACAGAAGAAAAACAACTGCTTGATCATATGGTTCGATGGGGATATGGTTGGGGGTGTAGACTCTAAAGGATCACCCTAGTGCAAATATCAATAATACGAAAATAGGTCTTGATTAATGACACATGTAAAACCCAAAGGAATTGTGCATATGCATGTGCATGGGAAGGGGGTGAGAGGAGGGGAAGGAAAGAACATGAATCATCTAACCATGAAAAAGTTTTATTAATTAATCAATAAAAAAAGAAAATGCAGATAAAAGATTCTAGAGAAAATGTAGAGAAGAACTGGTTCGTCAAAGGGTCAAGATGGAAAAGGAGGAATGTATAACTCTGAAATTGAAAGCTTTTGTGCTACAGCAGCAATATTTCTCTGCTCTACCATCTGTTTCCTAGAAGGTGGAAATTCTTCAGAGCCCAGCCAAATGAACAGAATTGGAGAAGCTTCTGCAAGTCCCAAACTAAGGATTCCTTCCCAGTCTGAGAGAACACAGCCCTACCTTGGCAGTGAAGAGCCTTGGCTCGTCAGAGAGTGGTCTAATCTGACCCCACTGTGGGACTGGTTGTGGACCTTCACTTTCACCCATGTGTATCATGTGTTTTTTTTTCCCTCATCAGCTGGATTATTGCAAGAATCTGCTGGAGTCTGCCTGCCTCAAGTCTCTTTCCACTCCAATCTATTCTCCAGTCACCAAAATGATTTTCTTAAAGTGAAAATCTGACCATGTCACACTCTGACCCACCTACCTCACTTACTTAAGTATTAACTCCAATGGCTCCTATTGCCTCCAGGATGAAATACAAAGTTTTCTGTTTGGCATTCAAAGCCCTTCATATTAGCCCCCAACCTTTCTAATCTTCTTACATCTTACTCCCTACCATGTACTCTTTAGTCCTGTGATAGGGGCCTCCTTGTTCCATGAACAAGACACTAAATCTCTTAGTTGTGGGTATTTTCTCACTTTTTTTTTTAATAGGATGCTCTCCCTCCTTAGCTCTGCATATTGACTTTCATGGTATCTTTTAAATTCTAATTCAAATCCCATTTTTTTTACAAGAAGCCTTTACCAACCCCCTTAATTCTAGCATCCTCCCTTTGTTCATTATTTCCTATTTATCCTGAATATAGCTTGTCATATACAATTGTTTGCATGTTATATCCCCTATTAGATTGTGAGAGTTATCACTAGATTTGTCACTAAATGGACCAGATCCTTTCCACTTAGTGTCAAATCTAACTAGTGATATCTCTCAGATGAGATGGATAATTTTTATAAAAATGAAAGCTATTCTTCCATGTGAACTGGAAAGACCTCCAGGAAGTGATGCAGAGTGAAAGGAGCAGAACCAGGAGAACATCGTACACAGAGACTGATGCACTGTGGTATAATCGAATGTAATGGACTTCTATACTAGCAGCATTGCAATGATCCAGGACAATCCAGAGGGACTTATGAGAAAAACGCTATCCACATCCAGAAAAAGAACTGTGGAAATGGAAATGTATTAGAAAAATATATGATCGATCACATAATGTGATAGGGATATGATTGGGGTTTTTATGTTGAAAGATCTCTCTACTGCAGATACAACTAACATGGAAATAGGTTTTGAACAATGATACATGTATAATCCAGTGGAACAGTTTGTTGGATTTGGGAGGGGGAGTAAATGCAGTGGTGGTGGTGGTGGTGGGGGGGAGATGATGAATCATGTAACAATGGAAAAATATTCTAAAGAAAAAAAAGTAAAAAAATTCAACTACTCTCTATAGCTGAGGTAAGTATAACTACTCTCCAAAGGAACTAAACAATAGATAGGTTGTGAGTCTGGATATGGAGTAAAAATGATAGTAATTGCTTAGACTTCAAGACTAAACAGCCAACAATATAACTTTAATTCACCTTTGAGGACAATTAATATGACAGTGACTGAGTCTATACAATTTTGGTTTAAAGTTTATATTTTTAAAATATATTTTTATTTGATTTTTTCCTGTTCTTATGTCCAAAAGTGACTACATGAATTAATTTCTTTGTTATGAAGAAGGCTATGCTTCCCACAGCTTTAAATATAAAACACTTAAATTCTCCTAGTGATATTTAGCAATGCAAATGAATACAGATTTAAATTGGCCAGTAAAGCTAAATTGGTTTTGTATCCTGGGATTGGCTGAAGGAAGGAGTCCTGACTAAAGTGGTTCTTAGTGATCATGCAAAATGGTGCTGGTTTGAACAACTTTCTCTGTAATGGGCTCACTTCCGAATTGCAGAGAGAGGTACCTGTACCCATTGTCTTTACCACTGCCATTGCATGTGTTAACTGGGAAAAAACACAATTATTAAATACTCAGAAAAAGCCACTCTTTAATTAGAGAAAGGAGTTGAGTGCTAAAATTTTAGGCCTCCTAGAAGAGCTGTTCCACTATCAAATCCTGCAGAGTCACCAAACTCCTGGGAGTGCCACCATGCTAGATGACAACTCCAAAGAGCCACTCAAGTGGGAAGCTTAAATGCCTTTCTAGGGGAACACAGGGACTAAGGATGAGAGAGGATAGTCGTTGATTGGCTTTACAATGGTAAAAAAGGAATATGAGGAGTTCCAGACAGGAATAACAGTGAGGGACTGATGCTTACAATGGACACAAAGGGAAGGATCCAGCCCAGGGCTGGGCCACCTCTAGAAAGGACTTTGGCCTCAGGGGAGAAACCATTGGGACAAAAAGAGATACTTAAAACCGGATCTGATTGTCCCTCCCCACTTAAACTACTTTAAGGGTTATTGTTGGTCTGAGACCCTGAGGTTGGACTTTCTCCTCAGGGAGAGATTCTCACATGACAAGGTCAAACTAGGGACATTTCACCTTTAAGCTAACTAAACTGGGGGTCATCTAATCTTCCTAGGCTAGAATTTTGGAGGCTTTTAGGTTCCATGTTGACACATGTAAAAAAGCAATACCAGCCAGGGGCTGTTGACTTCAAAGCTGAGGATTATAGTCTACCAGAGAATGGACATTTTCATGTGATTTCTCTTTTTTATTGAGTTGTTTCTTTACAGGCTGGCTAACAAGAACAAGGAAATAATGCCTCAGACTCATGTTATATTGTCGACATGGAATCTAGAGACCCCAAACTTGTGGCCTAGTGAGATCTGATGAACCCCAAGTTTTGGAATAGCTTGTAAGTTGGAGGCCCCCAAAGCTTGTATCTGTTCCCTGTTCCTGTGAGAATCCACCCTGAAGGGAATCTCAGACTAGCAGTTGCAGACTGATAAATGGACTCTAGGATAAAAACTAAGTGACTCTTTGGTACAGTGGCAGTGTGGCAGTCTTGTAAGCTGAAGGTCCTGAGTTTGATCCCTGAAAGGGGGGATGTGGTATGATGTGGCATGATGTGGTACAATGGGAGAAGCTTCTAAGGCAAAAGAAAAAAAAAGCAGAGGTCCCCTTTGCATTTGTTGACATGGAATCTGGAGACCCCATACTTGTGGTCTGGTGGGCTCTGGTGAACCCCAAATTTTAGGACTAGCTTGTAAGTTGGAGATCCCCAAAGCTTGTGCTTGTTCCCTGTTTCCATGAGAATTCACCTTGAAGATAATCTCTGGCTAGCAGTTTCAGACTGAATAATGGACCCCGAGGTAAAAGCTAAATATTCTTTTGTCTTAGGTAGTCTTCCCCATTGTATCAGAGACCCCTTCCCAGGAAGACATACCTGGGCAGGGACCATCCTTTAGTATCCACTGTAAGTAGCCCCTTCCCTTACACCCTAGACTCTGGCTATGATTCCTTTCCCAAGCTTGATTGAATCCTGTCAGTATGGTAATGTCAATCATCTTTCCCTGCCCCTGGATCTTCCCAAATGGTATATAGGTTTCCCAATTTCTTTTGTTCATCCCAATGGTGGCACTCCCAGGGGCCAAGGCCCAGAGCATCCTGAGTTCAATCCTCACTCTCTATTTTTCACCCAAATAATCATTAAAGCAAATTACACAAATATGAAATTTCCTAGATACTAGAGCCTACATAGTTAGTAAATACGGGAATGATAATCTTTAAATGGATATATTTCCAGAATTCAGGGACAAGTTTCACCCTCTGAAACTGATTCTAAAAATCAACATAAACAAGATGAGATTGGCCCTTTACAAAAGTATCCCACTCTTTAAGTGCTGGCAAGACTGATGCTTCCTGAACCTCATACCTCATCAAAGGACCAGCCTTTACAAAAGCATCAATTTAAAGTGTAGCTAACATAAGTTAATAGTTGGTCATCTTGAAAGCTGTAAATGTTATAGGGGTGCAAATTGGTGAACCCCTGGGTTCGGGAAGGAAACCATTCTCAAGAATGAGAGGACTCCAAGCTTAGCTTAAAAGTAAAAAGAAAGATTTATTAGTAAGATAGGATTAAAGGCCAGCAAGACAGCATGAGTGGAGCAGCCATGGGAGGCTCCCCCTGAATCCCTCAATCCTGGGGATTATATACTTTTACAATTGTGGGGACATGATGCCTTCTCCTGATGAGGATGTGATTCTAGAATGGTAAACACTCAGGTATTCGGTGGGGGGGGGGTGATGGTCATCTGATCTGGGTCTGCCTGGAGACATAGGGGGTGACCCTCATAGTTTAGGGGACAGATGGATGTCTGAGATAAACAGCTTGTTATGGAGGAGGTGTATCTCTTCGTTTATCTCAACTTAAAGGAATTCCAAGGACAGTGGTCTTTGCCTCGGGAGTTCATGTCATAAACACATCTATCACAAAGCAACATATGTTTTTCATTCTTAATAAGGAATGTTGAAAAAGAATTGGATACAAAGAATTTTTTAATCTGCCATTGCTAAAGGGAAAGCAACACTATATCCAATGAATCCAAGTATTCTAGTAACTAAGAAAAATATATTTAAGAGAAAAAATGGGAAATTTTTCACAGCCTGGATATGTAATCAAAAATGGTATGGTGGAAGGAGGAAGAGAACTGGAAGAAAAAGAATTGGCTTTTGACTCACATTCACTAGCTATGTGACCAAGGCAACTTAATTTCCCCGAGTCTGTGGGAAAATATTGATACTTGTAGTATCTGCCTCATAGCATTGTGATATATAAAATTCTGAGAGAGGAGGTTCTGGGTGAGAAAAATCAATTTATTGGCAAAGCTAGCAATATTCAATAAATTAATGATCAATATTCTCTTGGTAATTAAAGACAAAGATGCAGGGTCCTGGATCATCTTAAAAAATCAAATGATACAGTGCTGGGGGTTAAAAGGGGGATTACCAGCAGTCCAGTTCCCTTGGGGGCAGGACAATTGAGCAAAAATGGAGTGAGAGAGCCAGAGACCCAGTAGGTTTGTAGTGGCTGATCTGAAGTGCCATCTGCATATATAATATAATTTTATAATATATAATATATAATATAAATTTAATTTTTATATCATTTTTCTCAAGATTACATCAATGTTGGCATGAATTCCATTCCCACCATACATCTTATCTTTGGAGACAATGTGTCAGGTGTGTTTGACGTATCTTTTGGGCCACAGGGGTGAGAAAGTACAGGCCTTTTCATGGGAGACAATTTCTTTATATTTCATTTATTGTTCTTTTATATTAAATTAATGCACCAAATCAGTTCTGGGAGGGGGGAAACTTGGAGACTGTTCTGGCCTGTTCTTGCAGGCACCTGTGTATGGGAATCTGAGTTAGAGATTTAAAATCTTTAACATTAACTCACTATATGCTGATTTGTTGTGAAGTGACTTCTAGGGGAATTTCTGTATTACTGTATGTAAGGGTGGCAATTTCCTTGTAGTTATAGGGGGCCTGTAAAAGGGAATGTTAGTGAGAAAAGAGTCACATAGGGGAAACTGAGTGGAACATCCATCCTTCTGACGCCTGCTGTGTTGGTGTCATAGCTGGTGAGAAGCCGTGCTAAATGTCACGGGCTTTGATGGCTTCTGGCAATACAGCATTAAAATTAATTTTCCTTGGCATGGTGAGGAACAAAGGAAATAATATATGTTAAGTGCTTTGTAAGTTACTATACTAGCCAACTATTATTTAGTTCCCTAAATATTATGAAAAGAAAAACCAGAAGCTCTGCATAGCAGATGAGTATTCCAGTCATTAGAATGGTATATATCCCAACTGCAAAGTAATATATTGATATACTAATTTATTGAGTCTCTTGAGAATCTGGTTAGTGTAATCTAGTGTCCTAGAGTTTGATATACCTACTGGATGAACTGATAAAGTTGAGGTTCTGGAACTGAAAAGTTGAAGCCTAGTCCCTGGAAGTGTGAAGCTTCCTTTGAGCTTCCAACTGGCTGGTCTCTTCAATATCCTCTTTTAGCTGCAATACAGACCACTAAATATCAGCTTATTTCCCCCTTAATACCAGCAGATATCATCTTCCCTTACAAGGGGCAAACTATTTCATATTAAATTTAATGTGATCAATATCAGGTAAAAGTTATTACTCTGAAGAATGCTAAATGAAGATAGCAAGACCTTTAAATATAAAGAGTAGATTCCTGACATAGATGTCTTTCCAGAGCTATTTTTATTACAGTCACTCGATACATTTTATAACAGTCTTTTTCTCTTCTTTTTAAATTATTGCCAAACAAAAAATACATGATAACTTGAAAGGTGCTTTCTTCAGCCTCACCTGAATGTGATGCTGCTGGAATTTAAGCCAAGAGTGGGCCAATTAGAATAAATTACTGAGATTCATTTTTGGTTATGACAAATTATAATGAAATAAGGCACATTCTTTATCATCCAAGAGAGAAAAATGAAAAAGCCACTCTTACATAATGGTAAAATTGTGGAAAGACCCAAGGAATAACAGGAATTTTGTTATCAATATGGATCCCACTCTTTGAGCTTAAATCACTGAATGCACTTAGTTTGCAGGTCAATATATCCTGACCTTTCTTGATGGCAGTACTTCCCAAATTACTGCTTCAGAGCACTTAGGTCCTCTTTTTAATCAGAAAAATAATTTTTGTAAAGGACAAATTGGCTCTTCAAATAAGGAAAAGAGTATAAAAATGTTTCCTGGGTTACAGTTACTCATACATAGGTTTTTCGGAAAAATACAAGCTGAAAAACACACTGGAAATAACTGGGGAAGAGGCCAATTTGAGAAAGGAAGGGATGAATATGTTATATATAGTCCTTTGCTAATTGTCCTTCAAATACAAATTATCCTTCCAATTCAAAAGAATTTTACGATATATTGGTTTTGCTCTCATGCCATAATCAGGCTTAATTTAGTACATTTAGTGTTCTTTATTTTGAAAAAATTAAAAAGGTTTGAGAAATACCACTACACAGAGTCAGAAATAAAGGGTAGTAAAACTGGAAATGAGTTTATTGAAGTCATCTTCAATCAGGGCTTGGGGAATTTGGGACCTTATAATAAACTATGTTACAATTTGAGATCTAGAACTTAGCATAAACCAGAGAAAAGGCACATTTGCAAAGTCATCTGAGTGATATTAAAGCTCAAGGAACTTCTCCTAGATGCATCTAGTTGCTTCTTTTTTGCAAGTGTAGTAACAATCACTAGATATACACTTAGAAAGGAGTTCAAAATAAAGGAAGAGTCTTTTAGTCAATAGATGAAATTTATGACTCCTGCTTTCTTTTGCAATCTTAACATGAAAGGATTGGTTTATAGGTATGTTTAATTTTTTTAACTCATTGTTATCTGGAAATATTTCAGGTGTACATATGAAAAAATGTAAAGCTACAGGTCATGTATTATGTACTAATGTCATATGTTTAAGAAACAATTTTGTAAATCAAGCAAGTAACAATTATAAGTAATGAAACAAGAAGCAGCAAGAATAACAGGCTTAAAAATCTGAATAGCATTTAAAAAGATCTGTGGAGAATAATTTAAGAGAGTATAAAAATTATAGGCTTTGGTCAATTTTTGTTTTTAAAAATATGGTTTTGAGCTTTAAAAAATAAATATATTACTCATATAAGAAGATGCAAGTTTTCTTAACATAGTGCTCTTATTCAAATGGTCTTTGAAGCTGAATATGTGAACTTGATAAATGTCTTGACAGAATTAACTTTGATCTTCAAATGGAAGGAAAAATGTGTTTTAGCAAAAGGAATGAACAAATCACCAAGAATATTTACATTTCTGGGTTACATCTTGAAGTAGAGGTGATAAAAAACAATGTTGAGCTGATAAGATAAAAAGAACTAATTCCAATTTCAAGTGCTGAGCTAACAGCAATGTTTAACACCTAACCTAACAGAAATGCATGCTCCAGCCTGGTTCTTTGACCTGAGGTAGCTCATTTCTGTGGATTGATAAAATTGTTCTTCAAGGCACCAATGGTTTTATTTATATTGAGGCTGTCTGTGATATGTAAATACTGAGAGAACCAAAACATATTAAATCATTTTTTCTCACTTTTTTCTTTCTGCTTTTATATTATAACTACAAGGATATCAATTCCTACTAATGTTTTAAGCTTCTGTTCATATCTTATACCTCAACTATTATGAAATTTCATTGTTGAGTCAAAAGTTTACAAACACAAACCAACAACTAAAGCTTGGCCACTTCCCACCAAATTGAGCCTAACTGCAAAAATAAAAAAAGGCTTGATTATAAAAGCCCATTTTCCAGTTATACTTATTTCCAAAAACACTTTCCTAAATCCTTATGATCTTTTTATGTATCAATAATACCCTTCAGTTCACCCCAGAATTTTCTTTTCTTCAACAAATTCTAGATCTTTCCACCCCTTTGATTCATTCGACTAATGTTCTCTATTCCTTCTTTAGTGTCTTTATGAACACACATATGAGATGGCTTAAAAAAAAAAAAAGGAAAAGGAAAAGGCATTCTAGTCCCATCATGAGATCATACACATCACAGCCAGCTCACCAGATAGTGCAGTCACAGTTCTGGTTGCAACAACTCAACTATCTGGAAACCTGGTCCTTGGCAGGTCTTATTTTCAATGACATTATCATTTAAACCTTGGCAAACCTACAAGACTTTGTAATCTCTTTTTGCTAGAGTTCTCTGAATGAGAACACTAACTACCTGGTTAAAGATGCCTTCTTGTGTTCTCACCCAAGCCAATAAAGAAGACTCTGTAGTTAACTGCTGGAAGTAAGAATATTCTCCTAATACAGTGAGTGATCTGTGATGTTATCTTTCATATGTAAAAATCACAATTAAAAAAAACAATTGTGCTGCATTTCAGATCTGATTGGTTTTTATCAGTTTTCACTTAAAAAGCTTTCAAAGGAGGTAAAAAGATACCAAAGTGCAAATCTGTTCTAAAATTAATACGCTGCTTTTCAGAGTGGTTCTCTCAAAAGTTTTCAAACACCAGTCATATTTATGTTGTCTTTAGTGTAAGCCTTTGCTTGATGTAATTCTGTGCTTAGCTTTATAGAAAGCAGCCCTTTTCTTCTATCTTCTCAACTGGCTGGACTGGCAGTACCAGGTGGGAGATCCGACTCCATAGGCCACTCAGTTTATCTGAATCCATATGATTGAAGGAGCTGGGGGTGTCCGAGTTAGTGAACCTGGCCCAAAGCAAATCTCTCACTTTTTCTTCAGTTTCCCTTGGACCCACACTTTTTTCTAATGTCTCCTCTTCTAGTAAAACTGTCAGCACCAGGGCAACATCCTTGAAGGCTGCATTCTCATGGTCACAATACTTGTAGAAAATCAAAGTGGAGCCTGCAGGAAGGGACTCAAAGCGATGGACCACAGCTGCTTTTCGGCCAACTTCAAATCCAGTACTTAGCTCGATATCCACCAAGAGCTTGACAGTGTCACTGTCTTGAGAGGTCCGATGAGCACCATCAATTTTAATGGCAGAGACATTTTGGAAGAACGTGTAGGCATCAGCAATGTGGTGGCTCAAGCACTTTAAAGTCTCTTTCCCCTCCTGAGCAGCTGTAAAGATGATAGTGGCTGGCTCTAGAGGGCTGGAAGCATTTAGGTGCTTCTGGAGGAACTTACGTCCTCGCTGCCAGAGGTAAGAGCTCTGGCCTGGAAATTTGTCCTTCAGTTGGCTGAACTGATCTAAGAAGGCTTCTAAAGCAGGGTTTTTGGGCACTTGCTGGGCCTGGGATGAGAAGCTGGAAATGAAGGCTACCACAAAAATGAATACAGCCAAAAATCCAACGACATGTCCTACAAGAAGGTAAAGGAAGGAAAATTAGACAAAGCATGAATCATGCACAAATCTTGGGACAAACAAAGAGGAGTCAATAGAGACAGTACTATCAAGTAACCATTTTTACTGGTAATGGTGGCTTTTTTGTAATTGTTTTGATCTTTCCTCTATTCAAAGTCTCTTAGACACCCATCCTCTGCTCTAAGAAAATCTATTCATTACAAGGGCCCGGTTGAGGAAAATGCCTGCTAGAATTCTAAAATGACTAACAAGATATCACTTTTCAGTTTATATCTTGTGACATTTCCTTCCTATTTTGGTAACTTCCATATTGCTAAGCACAGCAAGCTGCTTGTCAGCTCCCAAAGTAATGCCCCTTCTCACAATTATCTAATGTGCCAATTTTTTTAACCTGCAAAAGTATATTTTGAGCTACTTTTGTTAACTTTGTAATAAATACCTAATTTGCTCCACAGATTCTTTTCAGGGCTCTTTCCCACATCCTGGGCCCTCTCTTTGTTTTCTTCAGGTCTCTGAGTTTCCACTGACTCCTGCTGATGACTTCTAACCTCTGAAAATAAAAGAAAAATACAACAAATCACTACAATGGTTCTATTTAGTTACCTAATCATCACTGACTTAAAGTATTAGTTTCCTCAAAGGTTTTCTCTATTTTGTAATAGTAGGGATCTAAAACAAAAAGCTAGTTTTCTCCTTTCAGTTTTCTTTAAGATTTGACTTTTGTTTTTCTTCCAGCTAGGAGAAAACAAAATATTTCTTCTTGGTCAGTAACTACAAAGGGATGTGAAACTCATGGCCTCATAAGGGAAGGGAAGCTGGGAACAGTCTCTAAAGATTTTTCATTCCATGCAAGATTTCAGTGTAAGAGACTGCAATGATAACCAGAAATAAAACTATGAAGTCAGTTCTAGGAATCTGAGTTCTAATTGAGTTATAATAGACTCTAAATGAGTTATAATTGTTCTAAAGAATAAATGTTAATAGTTTTTACTATAGAAAAGAAAGTCTTAGGGACGTGATAAAAATGTACAATATTATGAAGGAGTCTGAAAAATTTAAAGAAATAGACATTTAAATATATGAGAGCGAATCACCACAACAGAAGAATAATAGACATATCCCAGCTCTCAAGCCATAGATAATCTATGGCTTTTCAAGATGTTGAATTTCTGTATTAGAATTTTGTATTATATTAACTCTGTGGGGCATATATTCATCCTGTGGCTCTTGCTTAATAAGAGACTGCAAATATATTTCCAGTCACATAACTAAGACTTTACCTTTGAGTCTCATGATCAGGTCTCTCCATCCTCATAAAACTATCATCCTTTCTACCTATTGCCTTCTCTCTTCTCCTCTATCATGTTTCACAGACAAATTCTTAGAAAAAGCTGTCAATACTCACTGCCTCCATTTTCTCACTACTAATTTCTCAGTCTTTTGTTTCTGACCTCATCACTCAATAAACTGCTCTCTCCAAAGCTACCAGTGTTTCCTTAACTGCCAAATCCTACAGCTTTTTCTCATTCTTCATTCTTTTTTAATGTCTGAAACATCTGACACTCTCTCCTCCTGAATAATTTTCACTAGGTTTTTAGCACACTGTTCCCTCTGGGTTCTCCTCCCACCTCTCCAATTGCTATTTTTGAGTCTCTTTTGCTGGATCCATAGCCTAACTTCTAACACTGAATGTATCCCAAGGCTCTTGATATGAGCCGCCTTCTCTCTACTTATCATTTCTTAACTTCTTCAGTTGTATGCAGATTATTCCCATTATATCCAGCCCAAGTCTCTCTCCTGAACTCCAATTTATGTCACCAATTGTCTATTGGAAATTTTTAGCTGGATGTTACACAAGGATATCATCTTCTAGTCTTAAAGGTTCACAACCTTGGAGTCATCCTCGAGTCCTCTCAATACCACATAGCTAATCAATTGCCAAGTTTCATAGATGCTACTTTCATAACACCTAGACTATTGCAATAGTCTTCTAATTGGCTTCCCTGTGTCAAGTCTTTCCTTTCTCAAATCCATTCTCCACATAGTTGCAAAGTGATTTTCCTAAGGCATATGTATGATTTTACCACTCTCTTGCTTAAAAAGACTACCAAAGCTCCTCATTAACTCTAGTATTAAATACAAACTTCTCCATTTGGCATTAAAGCCTTCCCAATCTGGCTCTGGCCTAGCTTTCCAAGCTTAATATATTCACACACTCTATTGCCAAATCAAGTTGTCTTTCTTGACCTGTTTTTCCACACATGACATTCTCTCTCCCCATGCTTGGAACGCAAAAATAATTGATTTGTTGATCCATAATTTATCCATAGTTTATTATGATCTATTCCTCATTTTATTTCCAGTTATTCAGTTTGGTGTGATTAGGTGATTATTCAATAGGCTCATATTCATATTAAGTTATCAGTCAAGTTTAATCTTATAGATATTGACCCATATTATACTTTCATCAGATTGAAAGGATTTGTTCTTATATCAGACATTTTTAGGCCATAAGAAGTAGATTTAAGACAGTATACTAAGAGGCATGAATGCACTTCCCTAGGCACAAAAACATCCAAGTTGGAGGACATTTGGCCATATGGCCTAATGACTAAATGCCCACATGAGGAAGAGGGTCATCCAGACCTCCTCTGCTGATATTTTTCCCTCATTTCATGAGCCCCAAGTTGGCAATGGATATGCATCGTGCCCATCCTTATCTTACTCCTTTTGTGATCACTCGCGAAAAGTTCCCAAGTTATTTTAGGAGTCCTCTGAACCTTTGTCATTTCCCTTGATTGTCCAGTGTTTGGGAGGATTCTGCTGCTCAATGATTATCCAACTTTTGCCCATTGCTAGAGTGATTATGTAACCACCAATGAAATGTCATATTTTGTGGTGCACCATCTGGACTGTTTGGGATCTGAGGGTTATAAAATTTGTACCGCATCTCATATTATGAGAAAGATCTGAGATCTCCATTCACCGAAGGGGGCCAGGTCCCATTAATAAATGGTTATTGGCCTGGTGCTCTGCTTTCACTGTTTTTACTGTAGAATGGACCTGAGGGTACAAACTGTTTCATTTTTGTCTTTGATTCTCCAGCATCTAGCACAGGTACTTGACACCCCAAAAGACTTAAATGTTTACTGATTGACTGAATTAATCTTGAATTAGAATTCACTTTATTTATTTATTTATTAAACCCTTACCTTCCATCTTAGAATCAATACTGTGTATTGGTTCCAAGGCAGAAGAGTGGTAAGGACTAGGCAATTGGGGTTAAGTGACTTGCCCAGGGTCACACAGCTAGGAAGTGTTTTGAGGCCAGATTTGAAACTAGGACCTTGCATCTCCAGGCCTGGCTCTCAGTCCACTGAGCCACCTAGCTGGATCCTATCACTTTAAAAGGTGACAGTTCAATCTTTTATCTTGCAGACCAGGTAGCTGGGGTCCAGAGAAGTAAAAAAATTGTCTAAGTCATATACTCAAGTTGCTACAGAGTTGATCCTATAATCCAGATATTCTCATTCCTCCTCCAGTGTTTTTGCCACTACATTATATTATAAGCAAAACTTAAGTTTCTGGCAAATAGATAATTTGTGTATTTAATAACTCATACTAACAAGTAGTTTCCAAGTATAAAACAAAGTAGGAATTGGTTTTTAACCATGGTGGCAAAATAGTCAGTTTTTTCTGCTTATTGGGAGATCTGGATGCTGTTTTATCATCAGACTATTTCCTCTAGAAAGAAACATAGAGATACAGCTAAATACTTTAATTTGAATGGACATTTAGGAGACAAAATTGACAGACCTCTTTTTGATAAGACAAGCATCAAGAAAAAATTCCACTTAACTTTGAGGATAAACTGAATATTGTATTGAATTATTCCTTTTTTCTGGGTGACTGCGTAAATACTATTATTGCAATATTTTTATGAGTTTTTCCCATATGTGGGGGAAAAAGGACAAAAGTAATTGGGGTTTACTAGCAGTTGGAAGGACTAGGAAAGATCTCATACATTGATAGTATCTGAACCAAACTTTGAATAAAACCTAATTAGTTTTTTTTTCCAAAAGGTAAAGGTAAAGAAAGAATACATTCTAGTCATGGAGGCCAGCTTATCCAAAAGCATAGGTGATGGAATTATCTGTATGAGGGAGAATTAAATAGTCAGTGACTGAAAAGAAATGCAGGTACAGGTTCAGTACCAACAATTAGGCTTTTGAGATAGCTTGGGTATTGCCTCATATGATGTCAATAGTGATAGGAAAACATTATGATTTGGTTTTTTTTTAAGGTAGATTAGCTATTTCATTTGATTGAATTATTGTTTTCTTACCTTGTACAAAACGTTTCCTCACCATAACCTCATTTTCTAGTTCTTCTTTAGTAGTAACTGAGTTCTGGGTTCCCACAGTGTCTGGAACCTTTTGATCAGCATTAAGCTTTTGTGGAATAGTGGATTCCTTATTATCTTCTGTGAGAACTGCAGAGCTTTTCTCCTGGAGAGAGGCTGGACTTTCCTTTTCCTTTAAAGAAATGCTGATGATCTTTTGATCCATGGGTCTTTCACACAGTCCTTCGGAGTTGAGAGAATACTCTTGTTTACTAATGGGATCATTCTGCTTCTCTTTCTTCTCTGGTTCTGTCTCTGGAGAGTTCCCTTCATCTGCTTCACAAGTATTCAAATATTTATTTTCTTCATCCAGGCTTTGTGACCCTATTGTTTCTGCCTCTATAGGGACATCCTTAAGGCCAGAAACAGGACATTCAATTTGGGTTTCTTCAGTGACCTCTGATGCCTTTATAGCCTCATGAGTCTGAGGAGTCACTGTTGGGTCTTTTTCCAAATTCTTTTTCATTTGACATTCTGTTTAGATAAAAATTAATAATTTAGTATAGTTTTGGGAGAATTGCTGAAAATGTCCCTCTGACTGACTTTTTAAAAAAATCATTCCTTATTCCTCTCACACTAAAGATATTTTCTTTTATCTAAATTCCATATTTACATTATTGTCATCCTCCTTTCGACTGGCAAAGCCATATTTTCTTTATATCACCAGTAACCAGGTGAACTTTCACTTTATCTGGCCAGGGCTCTGGTATCCAGAGCTTTTACTGGCCTTTTCTATACCATGCCTTCTCCGTCTTTTATCTCTATACCTCCTCCCCATTGGTAACCTGGATTGTACCCCTGGTTCTTACCAACCAGTTCGTATTCCCCTTAATGTACTGTCTTCACCAATTAGAATGTAAACTCCACATGGGCAGAGACTTATTTTTACCTACAGTCTTAGCAGGGTCTGGCACACAGTAAGCATTTAATAAGTTCTAGTTATCCAACATACTATTTTTATCCTGGGAAAATTCTTTACCTATTTTTTTATATAATCATTAGCAGACTGGAACATTTGAATAGAGCTCTTGTTCTGCTGTTACAATGATCAGAAGCCCACTGAATACATGAAATCTCAATGAATTTTAGACTTTACAACCTTTGTTCTATTAGACTCTATCATTCCTTTTAATGTATCTATCATTCCTGAATTTTATCACTGTTATCCAAAATTATAGGATATCAATTTGAATATTTCTTCTTTGAATCTTAGGAAACAAAAGTAGATATAGATATTTATGTCTCTATGTAAACATAATCTACATATAACTATATTATATATATCTATATTTTCATACACAGATATCTCTATATTTGTAGATATCTTTATCTTTATTTCTATAGCATATATTCTGATTAAATGTTTGTAGACACTTTCTCTACCAAGGGAGATGCACATCTTCCGTAAAGTATAATATTAGAGAGTTGCCTGAAGCATGGAGGTGACTGGCTACATGGTCACACACAACTAATATGTCTATGAAAATTTATTTTTCATATATTGTATTGATTTCTCTTAGGATCCTGGATTAGAGGGGCTCCCTCCTGTCTACTGCTTTTTACATGTTCTTTGTCCTTAAAAATTCTGAGAATTATTTTCCTTTTAACAAAATTTGGTTAAAAGAGAAGACAATGATTCTCTTCCTAATTATGTGACCTCTATCACCTCCTAATTATCTATATACTAATTAGAGATGTCTTGGGATATTCAAGGGAGGGGCTGAATGAGCTCCTAAAATTTTATTTATAGAGTTTAAAGATCTGCCTGGGTAGCCTTGGGGTCTTTAGCCTTCAAAGAGGCCATAAACCAAACTATTCGTTATAACTGGTATTCTCACTCATAAACCAGTGTTTCTTGAAATCATTTTAATCATAACAACTTAAACCTAAATCTTCATGACTTTTAGGATGCCCTTCTATCTGCTATACCACACTATTAACCTGTGCTTATTCTCATGCTAATGTTCACAGAAAGTTAAACAATAAGTCATAGCATAATCTGTACCAAACTGGAAAAACTAATCCAATTATTTTTGTTTAAATAAGTGCTTAATGATCAGTGATTTTGTCTTTATGCATTTTGTTTCCTAGAATACAGACCCATGATATTCAGATTTCCATACTGCAAAGACTGAACATACCCTCTTGAGGATTCACATATCCATTGTCCGTCATTTTTGCGGTATCTCCTGGTTTTGCACCCTGGTTTTCCTTATGATGATATTGTGCTTTCTTCTATTTTGTTCAGAAATAGTTCTCTCAGTCTCAATAAGTTCATCCCTCCCTGGACCCTGCAAAGACCAGGGCTCAGAATAACTTAAAGCAAGCAAAAATATAGTTAATTAATGCAAACACTGAAATAATTTAATGAATGAATTTCTATGCACATGAGGGTAAAAACAATCAATTGTAATAAATTGTAATAAAAACTTACTTCCTTTTGAAACAATACTTATCCTTTAAAGCCCTGCTCAAATGCCATCACTTGCATGAAGCATTCACTGATCCCGCCTATTCTCCAAAATAAATTTCCCTATTTCTGAAGTTTCCTAGGAATCTGAACTAGTGATTTGTATTACAGTTAATTGCAAATATGTTTTATCTCCCCTACTGGATTAGAAACACCTTATAGGCAGAGCGAATGCATTATTTATCTCTATACTTCCTTCTATATCTTATTATTTTTGTTGTTCAGTCATTTCAGTCATGTATGACTATTTGTGATCTCATTAGGGATTTTCTTGGCAAAGATACTAGAGTGGTTTGCCATTTCCTTCTCCAGCTCCTTTTACAGATGAGTAAGTTGAGGCAAACAGGGTAAAGTGACTTGCCCAGGATCACACAGCTATTAAGTGTCTAAGGTCAGATTCAGGAAGATGAGCCTTCCTTACTCTAGGGGTCAACACTCTATCCACTGTATCACCTGGTTACTCCTGTATCTTGTACAATGTTTAGTAAATAGGCACAATGTGAAAATAATTCATTAATCATTAAGTCTTTAGTTCTTTAAAAGATTCTCCATACTATGAAACATCTTCTGGGGAAAATAAAAATCATCCAGCTATCATGGATATAAAACTCAATATCCTCAGATCACAAACACAATTAGAAATAACCACATCATTGCCAGCTATTCTAAATGTTAGGCTCTATTACCTTCCTGTGCCAAAGATGATGGAGTATGAACATTTTGTAAGCCTATATTTCAGAGCAGTTATACCAACTATAAAATTTGTTATTGAATTCAAAGTGCTGGAATTTAAATAAAATGAAAAAAACAACACTATTAAGTTATTATTTGTATTCAATACTAAACAGATTCTTCATGAGACTTCATTGCCATTCGCATGTTTCACATGAGTAGATATGATCTTCACTGCTAAGCTAAAGCTACAATTTACCACTATCACAAAATTTCCAAACATATTTGGAAGGAATCTCAACAACCATCTAATTCGTACTCAAAAAGGAAACTTTTTAATAACATATCTAAGAAGAGGTAATCCAATCTCCACTTAGAAACTTTCAACACAACATGAATCTACCATTCCACTTATGCTTCTGAACCATAAGAAATTTTCTCTGCCATCAAGCCTAAATTTGTCTCTGAATCTTCTACTGTTCCTAGTTCTGCCCTCTAAGCCAAAAAAAACCCCAAGTCAAACCCCCAATTCCACATGACTGTTCTCTGAAAAATTTGAAGACAGTTGTCACATATCCTGAGTCTTTTCTGATCCAGACTAACTATCCTCAATTCCTTCAACTGATTCCAGATGATAGAAACTTAAGTTCTTTAAATTTCCTTGCTGCACCTCTTTGGATGCTCTCTTAACCTAAAATTTTATGATTTTTAAAAATATTTTTTGTTATAAGTGATAGATTTCTGGAAAGGGGTAGGAGAAGGAATATGTTTAGAAATTAAGGAGATGTAAAAAGAAAAAATATAAATAAAATGTTTAAATATATAGTCATTGAGAGAATAATCACTTCAGTGATGGGCCAGATGTGGCCCCTGAAATGTTCTATCTGGCAGGGCAACATTATTCCTAATCTGACTAATACAATGAGTGGGATACAATACAATGAAACTTCCAAAGAGCTGCCTTAGAAAGAGACAGACAGATGAGCATTTCTTTTCCTTTGGCCCCTCTTTAAAAAGTTTGCCCATCACTGACTTAAACTATTTAATATAGGTTTAAAAAATGGAAAAGTAATATAGGTTAAAAAAATGGAAAAGTCCATTCATGGAACAGTGTAAAAAAAAAAAAAAAAAAAAGCAAAACCTAAAAATCACCAAGTTATCCAAGCCCAGTGTGCAACAAAACTAAGGACAGAAGCTAGGGATACTCTCTATTTTACAAGTACTACTGGAAAAACTAAAAAACCATATGACAGAAATTAGGTTTAGAAAAGCATTTTATAACATATACCACAATAAGTTCCAAATCAGATACAGGACCTAATAATAAGACCAGAAAAAACACCAGAAGAAGGTAGTAATTTACACCTATGGTTTTAGAGGAATACTTAACTAAAGAAATAAAAGTAGATCATAAAAAGTAAAAGACAATTTTAATTACATAAAGTTTAAAACTTTTGAATGAACAAAACCAGTACAGCTAGCTAAAACAGAAAAGGTCAAAATTTAAAAACTGCATCAAAATGTATCTGATGAAAATCTGTTAACCAATAAACATAGAGAACTGATACAAATATAAGACAAAAGAATCATTCCCTAATATACAAGTAGTCAAAAGTATACAACAGTTTTCTAAAGAGTTGCAAACTATCAACAAATATATGAAAAATGATGCTTGTCATTAATAAGAGAAATGTAAATTAAAACTGTGAAGTTTTACCTCACATTCTTCAAATCAACAATAGAAATAGTTGACGTTAAAAATACTGTGGAAAGGTGGGCACAATAATATATAACTGGCAGAGCTATGAATAGATCCAACCATTTGGGAAAATAGTTTACAATTATGCAAGAAAAATCACTGCATTGTCTATATGACTATGTCTATGACTGAGGCTATGACTCTGTAGTTACACTACTATGTACCCTAAGGAGAAGCCATATATACCAAGCTATTCATAGCAGTGCTTATCTCTGGGTAGCAAAAAGCTAGAAACTCAAGTGGGTGCCAATCCATTTGCAATGGTTGAACACATCATTTTATAAAAGAATGTAATAGAATTTTTCTAGTACTATAAAAATTAATATGAGGAATTCAGATAAATATTGGAAATCTGATATGAATTGAAGCAAAATGTAGTAAGCAGAATATGGAAAACCATATATATTATGATTATAGTAATATAAGTAGAAAAATGCTAAAAAGAAATCAAACTCTGATTAAATACATATTTAATCAGAAAAGAGATAATGAGATAATGAACTGGACCTCTCTCCTTTCAGGAAACATGTGAGACTAATTTAAAATGTTATGTGTAGAAGCAGTGTGAGGAAGAGGAGAGGGGAGCGACCCCTTGCATGGCCATTGTGGCCACTGCAACCTGCACCCAGACTCTGCTGCTGCTGCCGCTCCTACCACTCCTGCCCCTCTGCCATCACCACTATGCCCAAGAGAAAGGCCCAAGGAGATGCTAATGGAGACAAGACCAAGGTTAAGAATGAATCACAGAGGAGATCAGCAGGGTAATCTGCTAAGGGAAAGAAGTTACCCAAAGGGAAAAAGGGAAAGGCTGACTCCGGTAAGGATGGGAACAACCCTGCAAAAAATGGAGATGCCAAAACAGACGAGGCACAGAAAGCTGAAGGCGTTGGAAATGCCAAGTGAATTGTGTGACTTTTTGATAACTGTGTACTTCTGGTGACTGTACAGTTTGAAATACTATTTTTTATCAATTTTATAAAAATGAAGACTTTTGTTTTACTGTTTTTAAGCCTTGTTGTTGTTTTCAGGGGATAGGGCAGATGTTACAGATAGACAAATGTCTCAGAAGCTAGGTTGAAATAGGTGGGGATTTCTTCCCCTCCTAGTTTTTGAGAGAACTTCTCTTGAATACCAAGAGAGGGTTCCCTGACACACACACACATACACACACCAGATATAGGTATATAAACCCTTCAGCCTCTGTCTAGTGGGGGTGGAGTGCATATCTTCAAAAATTTGTACTCCTTCCCTGTCTGCCATAAGCATCAACTTGACTTCTCCAAAACCAGGGGCCTATCAGGACCTGCCCCTATTTCCCTTCTTCCCCCTACTTTCAAATCAATTGTGTTGGATAGCAGACTTTCAGGCAATCTGGACTTGAATTATGGCCCTCTGGTAGCCTCCCCAAAAGAGCCAAAGTTTCTTTCATATTGGGGATATTTTTCAATTAAGAATTCTGCAGTTTTCATTTCATTTCCTCAAAGTCAGGGTAGGCTCTTGAAAAGTTGCTAAACAACATATGCTCAATGTGAAAGTGTCTAAACTTTAAACTTTCCCTGTTTAAAGTATAAAATAAAGACTCTTCATTGGGTTTTATAGTGACTTTATGTTTTTTGGTAGTTCATGGAGGAGGGGAGTTTGAAAGTTGTATACTGTTGCAGATCGTAGCCCATGTCCTGCCTGAATTACCATGATTGTTTATGAAAATATCTTTAATAAAGCTGGATACAGTTTGAAAAAAATTAAAATAAAATGTTATATGTACTGTTAAATGTGCTCATTGTGTAAATTGGTTTTCCGTAACTTTTTTTTTTTTTTTGTTATAATAATGAGGTAAGAGTTGGGGTAAGAGAGAGATGCTTATCTGAAAATGTGATATAAAAATGGAAGTCATCATTAAAATTTTTAAAAATATCTATAGTTGTGAGTCAATTTAGACTAAAACCTAGTTCCAAGAATCATTATTTCTATTTGATCTCTAGCTCAGAGACATCCACAGAAAAGAAGCTGTACTTCTGACATTGCCACACAAATCTGTTTTTCAATATTTTACATGAGAAAAGCCTATGCTTTTTCAAAAAGTCTCTCCTAGGGGGGCAACTGGCAAGGTCAAGTGGATTGAGAGCCAGGCCCAGAGAAGGGAAGTCCTGGGTTCAAATTTGACCTCAGACAAATTCCTAGTTGTATGACCTTGGACAAATCACCTGACCTCCATTGCCTCGATCTTTCCACTCTTCTGCCTTGTGTAAAGGGTTAAAACTTTTTGATAGGAGTTTGAACAAAGGTAAGGAGAGCAGTGTGGTAAATGCAAATGCTTAGTTTACTTTTAGGAAAGTTCAAATAGGAAAAAGAAAGGAGGAAAGTGAGAGTATCTTATAATAGCTTATAATTATACCTAAGATCCCAATCCTAACTAAAATTTTCTAAAAAAACTCGCTCTAAATCTATCTGCCTATCTACCTATTCAGTCTGTCTAAGAATACACCCACTATCTAAGGATCACTCTAAGTTAATCAATAAGCATTAATCAATCAGCATTAATCACCTTTCACCTTCTTCAATCTTTACCTGCGGTCAGTTATTTTCCCAAAGGCCAGTTGGTCTCAGAGACACAGACAGACACTCCTACTCTCCAGGGAACCGGGAGACAAAAGCCCCTTTCAACTGCCTCCAGCTCACCCCCCAACTCTCAGCCACCCCTTCTTAACTGTCACCAACGGACAGCCTGTACAGCAGGGGGCTCTTCCTCAAATCTTTTTACTCTATTGCCTCTTAAAGAGAAAAAGGGAGAGATTAGAAAAACTCTCTTAACACTTGGAACCAATAAACAGTATTGATTCTAAGATGGAAAGTAAGGGTTAAAAAAAATTAAAAAAAAAAAAAAAGGCTCTCCTAAATCTACATTACAAACAAAGTACCTCAAAAGAGAATACTTTGACATCAGAATAGAAAAATGTAGTTTCTTCCAATGCTTAAACTTTTGGATTTAATTAGGTTAGAATATAAACTCTCAGAGGCCAGGGATTATGTCTTCTGTATATTTCGCTTATCCCCTTACATTATTTCCTTTCTTCATCATTTACATTTTTCTAAATAGAAATGAGACAATTACTTTAAATGAAAAATTCCCTTGATACCGAGAGTGATAATTTACAATTTCTGACTGTCAAGAGATAAAGAGAACTTTTCTTGGGCAATTTCAATCAGCTAGACTTTCATATGATACACAAAACCAGAATAGAAGCAATATAAAATACCTTCTGTAAAATCTTGGAGTTCTTATTTAAAAGACTTCTTACTATAATACCACTACTAGATCTATATCACAAAGAAATAAAAGAAAAAGGAAAAGGACCTATGGACAAAAATATCCACAGCAGCTCTTTATGAGGTGGCAAAGAATTGGAAATTGAGGAGATGCTCACCAATTAGAGAATGGCTGAACAAGCTGTAGTATATGATTGTGATGGAATATTATTGTGCTGTAAGAAATGACAAAGAGGATGGTTTCAGAGGAAAAAAAAGGTTTCTTTCTTGCTGTGTGACCCTGGACAAGTCACTTAACCCCCATTGCCTAGCCCTTACCACTCTTCTGCCTTGGAACCAATACATAGCATTTTTTTTTTAAAAGGAAGGTTTATATGAACATTTGGATGCAAAGTGAAATGAGCAAAACCAGAATACTGTACACAGTAACAGCAAATCTATAATGCTAATCGACTGTGAAAGATTTAGCTACCCTGATCAATACAATGATCCACAATGATTCCAAAGCATTCTTGATGAAAAATACTATCCACCTCCAGGGAGAGAACTGATGAATTCTGAGTGCAAATTGAAGCATTTTTTGGGGGGGCAACATGACTTCATCCTCATAATAAGTATTGTGGTGCTTGCCTTCTCAATAGTGAGAGAATTTGGACCTCAAAATTTTAAAATTAATGTATATACTGTGAAGATGGGATTAACTCTCCCCTGCCTACTTCTGAATTAATCAACAAAAGCTTGAACACCCCTTTTAGCAGTAGGTGGGGAGCTGGCATGCCACTTAAGAGAGTTTAGATTAATTCAAAAGTAAGCAGGGGAGAGTTAATCCCATCTTTACAATACATACATGTGTGTGCGTTTCCTATATGTTATATCATATTTTCTTTTTTTTGGGGGGGAAGACTTCATGAATTTGCATGTCATCCTTGTGCTGAGACCATGCTAATTTCTTTATCATTCCAATTTTAGTATGTGTGCTGCAAAAGTGAGCATAGGTATATTTAATTTCCAAGGCTTTTCTAGTTCATAATATTTCATTTCTCTTTTTAGAAGAGTTATCCTGGTAAGTTTTGATTATTTACAAACTTGGAAGAGCCCTTAGTTTGACTGCACTCCTATCTGAACTATTCCAAGGCAGTGTGGAATAATAGAAATAGCATTGCATTTAGGTTCAAACTTAGGTTCAAATCCTGGCTCTACTACTTTATTACCTATGTGGCAACTTGTACCTTGGGTTCTTACTCCAAAGGCCACTGTTCCTTCTACCCTGCTATCAATTACAGAGGAAAGCTCTTCAGGCTAGTGCTATTATCTCTTCATTACAAGGTCAAGTAAATAAAAGATCAGTGACACACCATAACCAAAGGTCACATAACAAATTCATAGCATAACTGATCATCCAATTCAGATATGCCTACTACCATACCAGAGTGTGTGCTTCACTGTAAAATTTTACACCATGTCTGGTAATATTGTTTCCTCAAGCTGTTAGAACACATTCAAAAGCCCCAAAGAATTGGTTTGTGAGGTTTAAATTTTTTTTTAAATCTCTCACTATTAGATAACTTAATTTTTATTATCCCAGTGGGTAATTTATATACTAATAAAGTCCATAAAAAAGATTTAGGCTAAAGGCTTTGTATTTAATTTTTAGCAAAGAGGGAAAAGAAATTAAAGCTGTATTGCTATCGTTATTATTTTATTGTTAATATAAGAATTGAAATGGGGGCAGCTAAATGGCTCAGTGGATTGAGAGCTGATGGGAAGTCTTGGGTTCAAATATGACCTCAGACACTTCCTAGTTATGTGACCCTAGCCCTTACCAAAGTATTGGTTCTAAGATGGAAGGTAAGGATTAAAAAAAAGAATTGAAACAAAATAAAATGTCAGACCAGGTACAGGGATATCCATTTTTGTTAACAATTTAAATAAATATAAAGTTTTGAGAAGCAGCAGAGAGTATTGGATTTCAAGAATTGGATTCAAGGCCTGCCTCTTCCACACATAGGATGTATGACTCCAGGTAAGTCACTTAATCAACTCTTTGTCAGTAAGATATACAGCAGACCTGATCTGCTTTGGTAGGAAGAGTTCCTTATTGAGAACTTCAGATATAAATGACATCTCAGGTCTGGGTAAAAAATTGTTTCACAATTCAGTATTTTTGATAACAGAAATCAATGATTAGTTTATAATAGGCCTGCCTGGATGTAGCTGAGTTTTAAAGAATTCAAATAAATTCGGTTCAACAAACATACTGTACTAGTAGGAGGACAGGCCTGGTTCCATTTTTGTCTGTATTTCTATTGCTTTGCACAGTACCAGTCACATAGAAGGTAGCTAATAAAACACTTGTTAATTGATACAAAGCAAATACATAACCAAAATATTAGATACACAGGAGAACTTGTGTGTTCAGACGCCTCAAACTTGGCCCTTTCCCAAATCTTAAAGGCTTTAGAGAAATTCATCATAAGGTTCTATCACGAACTCTGCACTATTCTTAATTTTGCTACCTAATTAAATTCAGTAAAGATTTCAACCAGACTCATGAGCTTGATTCCCATTTCATTCTCTAAATCTGGTAAGAATTCCCCCTTTCCCATCTTTCCATCAAAACACAAAATGATGTATTCTTTATTATTTGGTGGCTTTTTTTTTTTTTGAGGGGGGAGAGAGGAGGAGGTTGGTGTGGAAACTGAAACAATGTAAAGTTGAATATTCTAATTACAGAACTGTTAGAGCTAGGACTTTTTAGATCTAACCCGTTTATGTTCCAGATGAAGAAATTGAGTTTACTTACTTGTAGATTCTTGATGATGGGGAAAGTGTCCGTAAAGTGGATTTCGAATCAAGGCCCACTTCAATGATCAAATTCCAAAGGCATGAAACTTTTTAGTTTTCAACCTGGACTGGAAAAACAGGCGGCTACACACACCCATGGCCACAAATCCTTCCTCGGTCAATGTGACAGTGAACTTTGCCCCAAGGAAAGAGCCTCCAGTGGAATGCTGGGAGTAGTAGTTTTTTCTACTGTTCCTAAAAGGAAGCTTCAATTACTACAAATTACGACTATTAATGCCACATACTTGCTACATACATTCTGTTTAGTGAGCAGCACTTCAAAGTTCTTGACATTTCTGAAAGTTCTAAAGACAGGCTCCCACATTGTGCTGACATCAGATAATTGTCATCAGTTCATTTATTAACTGGGCAATCCTGGGCAAGTTCCATCACTTTCTCTTAGCCTCCATTTCCTCAATTCTAGAATAATAGCTCTTCTTACCTCAAAGGAGTGAAGATCAAGAGAGTTAACATGTATAACATGTATAAAGTGCTTGGCAAATCTTAAAGCCTTATATAGGTGCCATATATTATTATTATTAATTATTTAACCACCTTCCAACTAATAAAGTAGGCCACTACTCTAGAATCACAGAATTTCAGAGCTGGAAGAGACCTTGCCCAGTCCAAACATGAAAAGGGATCCCTTAAAAACTGTCAGTGGAGGGAGAACCCATTATGTCCTGAAAAAATTCCACTTTTTGGATATCTTGAATTATTAGGAAAATTTTCCTTACAAAAAACCGCAGTTTTTCTCTTTACATTTTTTATCCATTGTTCTTATTTTTTTCCTCTGGAAACAAGCAACAGTTATATAGAACTTTTCCATGTAACAACCTTTTAAATACTTGAACACAGTTATACAACATTCTTCTCCAGGCTAAACAAATCTTCAATTGATTATCAAACTTACTAGCCAGCAAACAGCCATTCAAGTCACTTTCTCTTGAGAGCCTTAGTCTTCTCATCCACAGAATGGGGACAACACCTGCCTTGAACTCATGTCAGTATTGTGAAGAAAGTCCTTTATAAACCTTAAAGTGCTCCATTAAAATAATAGCAATCACCAAGAAAATATAGCATTCGTGAGGAAAGTGAGAGTATCTAGAAGGCAAAGGCAGTCAAAAGTATCTAGATCCTTCATAGAGTTAAGGGTAATTAGGTAAGTAATTAGCACTGGAATAAAAAGTTTAATTAGGCAATTTAGTGGTCACCAGTATTTTTTGAGACAGCAAGTCCTGTCAGGTTAATTGGGTCAAAAATCCAAACGACAAAAATGCAATGGGAATAGCGGGAATAAAGAGCTTTTTCAAGAAATGTCAATAAATCAGTAAGACAGAAGACTAAGACCTATAAGAAGCTCAGTTTATCTTTCACTTGAAAGTGTTGAGTTTCTAATCTAGCTTTACATACAATTACATACTCTAACATTTACAATTGAAACCAATGATTTCACCAAATAGTGTTAAATTATATCAACTATACACAGATGGAATAGTAGTAACTATTACAGATAGTAGTAATAGGAAGCAAAGGGATCAAAAGTCATTTGCTGTTGTTGCTAGACAGTAGATAAAATATTGGACTATCCATTGTGGAAAGGCCGAGTCAAACTCAACCTTAAGACACTAACTGTATGATCCTGGACAAGCCACTTGACTGGTATGCCTCAGTTTCCTTCACCTGTAAAATAAGGATACTAATAACAACTATCTCCTAGGGTTGTTGTGAATATAAAATGAGATAACATTCTGTAAAGTGTTTGTAAACTGTAAGGAGTTAGATGAATGCTATTACTGGTACTGTTTTTAATTATAGAAGAGACCTGAGGATATTTGTCATTTTGGTCACCATCTGCCAAGTTGAAAAATCTTACCTGTCACTCTCTATTCTTATCCCTATTAACCTCAACTATACCCTTTCTGCAATCCTGGTACTGTTTTCTCCTTTCCTTATACCTCCAGAATCCTGATCTATTGTTGATAAACTTCGATTCCTCTTAGATGACTTCCTTTTTATCTTTCTAACTTCTTGGACTCAATAAAAACTTTGCTCCCAACTTCAGAAGATCCTGCATCATTAGTCAGATTCTCTAGTGCTAGATGTACTTCAAATCAGTCAACCAACAAGCATTTATTAAGTGGTTACAGTGTGCTCCCCTACAGTGCTAAGTACTGGGCATACAAAGAATGGGGGGAGGGAGGGCATTTGCTTTCAAGAAGCTTGAATTCGGAGGGAGTACAAGGAAGACAATATACAAAATAACTAAGCACATACACAATCTATATACAAAGTAGATGGGAGGCAATATGTAGGGGAAAAGTATTAACAGCTGAGGAGTGAGGGAGGAGGGAAGCCTTACACCGAAGGTGGACTTTGAACTCAATCTTGAAGGAAGTCAGAAAAACTAAAAGACAAAAATGAGAGGAAAGAACATTCTAAGAATGAAGATAGTGTGGCATGGCAACAAGAGAACTGCAAGGTCAGTGTAGCTAGATCACAGTGTGAATGGAAGTGAGTCAAGGTTTTAAAGGGGAAAGAGCAGAATTTTGAAGAATTTTAAAAGCCAAACTGAAGTCCTTAATTTGATCTTGGAATAGTGAGCTATGAGAACTCAAAGTTGGGAAAGCTTCAGAATCATACTTTAGAAAAATTATTCCAGTAGCTGAGTGGGGGATAGATTGGAGTAGGGAAAGATTCAAGACAGGGAAACAAGTTAAAAGATTGTGTAGTCAGGAGTAATAAGGGTTTGAATAGGGGTCCTGGCAGTATGAGTAGAAGGAATGGGATATAGCACATGAGAGATATCCTAATGATAAGATTTAACAACAGATTGGATATGAGGGTTTTGAGTGAGGACTATAGAATGACCAAGACAACAAGGTTTTGAAACTGAATGACTTGGGGAAAGGAACTGCCCCAACACAGTAATAGGGAAGTTCAGAACCAAATTTAATTTAGTGCTTTAAAAGATAATATTTTTGGGGGGGGCAGCTGGGTAGCTCAGTGGATTGAGAGCCAAGCCTAGAGACGGGAGGTCCTAGGTTCAAATCCGGCCTCAGACACTTCCCAGCTGTGTGACCCTGGGCAAGTCACTTGACCCCCATTGCCTACCCTTACCACTCTTCCATTCCACCTATAAGTCAATACACAGAAGTTAAGGGTTTAAAGTAAAAAAAAAAAAAAAAAAAAAAAAAAAAAAAGATAATATTTTTTTATATATAGTAGCTGTTTTTGTGGTGGTAAAGAAATGGGAACTAAAAGGATGTCCCTCAATTGGGGAATGGCTGAACAAATTGAGGTATTCGAGATGGTAATGGAATACTATTGTGCTATAAGAAATGATTTCAGAAAGAGCTGGAAAGACCTAAATGAATAGATGAAGGGTGAAATAAGCAGAACCAGGAGAACATTATACATAGTAACTGCAATATTGTGGAACAATCAAATGTGATAGACTTTGCTACTAACAGCAATACAATGACCCAGGACAATTGAGCACCTTATGAAAAGAATGCTATCCACCTCTAGAGAAATGTTGGAGTAGAAATGCTGATGAAAACATGATTTATCACTTGTTTATTTGGGTATATGTTTTGGAGTTTTGGTTTTATAAGATTATTAACTTACAAGAATGAATAATATAGAAATGTTTTAATGTTTTATAGGATAATACATGTATAACCCAAACTGAATTGCTTGTCAACTCCAGGAGAGGTTGAGGGAAGAAGGGAGACAGACTGGTTCATATGACTTTGGAAAACTTTTGTGGAAATTTGTTATTAAAATTTTTTTTAAAGAAAACATTTTTCTCCATGACATACTAGGTACTTAATTAAAAGACATTTCAAGGGGGCAGTTGGGTAGCTCAGTGGATTGAGAGCCAGGCCTAGGGTTCAAATCTGACCTCAAACACTTCCTAGCTGTGTGACTCTGGGCAAGTCACCTAACCCCTACTGCCCAGCCTTCACTACTCTTCTGCCTTGGAACTAATACACAATTATTGACTTTAAGATGGGAGGAAGGTTAAAAAAATTTTTTTTCAAAACTGTCATGAAATAACCCCTCGCAAGGGATTTGCTGGCCATAAAATCCACTGGGATCTATAGTTCTTCCCAATTTAAGAAAAAATGGGTGGCAGTCTTCCCCAAAGAACTACAGATCCCGATCAATCCCTTCTTAGGGGGCAATTAAAAGTAATTTTCAGGGATTGGTAACAGAAATATCAGTTTTTGTCTTAAGCTAACATCAGACATGCAAGATTTTCTGCTAGGGTACACAAATTACACTGGTTCTGGAATCAGAGGTTTCAGGCTCAAATCTCACCTCTGATTACCTGTAAACCTTAAAGTCACTTGATCTCTCTGGGCCAGTTTCCTAATTTGTCAAATGAGGGGTTGGACTATATGGCTGCTGAGATTCTATCCAGCCTAAATATATGATCCCATCGACCAATATCTCACTCCTGAAGAGATTGGATTCCACTGTTGGACAGCTCAGTCATAAAACTCTCCTTTAGGCTGAGCTTTTGAGAGGTTGCTTGGTGAAACAGGCATATTGTTAGGCACCTGTAGCTTCTGTTGCCACCTCACAGAGGAGGGCCAGGATATAAGTGGCCCTCCCAGGTAGACCAAGGCCACAAACAAGCAAACTTCTGTCTATAATTGCCTATGCCTTTGCTTTTGTAAAAGACTTCATTTCTTTGGGGAAGTCATTCTTGAACTATTTTTGGCAGTGTACCAGAGTAAGTACAATAGTAGATGAACCTCTTCCTTTCTCGACCACACACAAAAGGAATCAAGCAAATATCCTCAGTGAAAAGGGCTGAAAGGTAAGTTTTTCATGACTATTATTTATGCCCTTTAAAAATATGAGGCCCTTGAGGGCTCCTTTGACAATGTCTATTCAGTATTGCATTTGATTTATTGTAGGCAATATAATTTAATAATATTTTAGTCATCTAACAGTAATAACAGTTTAGTGGGTTTTAATTATGCTAATATACTCTTTTTAGAAGAGATTTATAAAATACCAAATATTAATTAAATAGTTTTCAACATTTTTAAAAACAGCGAAAAATCTTGTGGTCTCATGTATCTATCCCATAGGTTAAAAGTAGAGTCCTTATGCTTTCCCTTTCCTGAAGGCAGTAAAAAAAGCAAAACGGTAACAAAGAACTATTCTTTAGTTTCTTCCTTTTTTTTGTCCTTTGCTATATTATTTTACTGTAAACCAGTGTTTATACCAAACTTTTTTTTCCCCAAACCCTTACTGCCATCTTAGAATCAATACTGTGTAATGGTTCTAAGGCAGAAGATTGGTAAAGACTAGGCAATGGAGGTTAAGTGACTTGTCCAGGGTCACAAAGCTAGGAAGTATCTGAGATCACATTTGAACCCAGGACCACCCATCTCTGGGCCTGGCTCTTAATCCATTGCACCACCAACCTGTCCTCAGGTTTCTACTTTTTAAAAGCCTGTATCACTATGTCCCTGTATAAAGTTAATCAAACCTTTGCCAATGTTATAACTAGAGCCTATTTTTTTTTTATGACAAAACCCATGGAACAGCAAAGTTGTATGTAATAATGCTATTTGTGATTATTTGAATAAGAGTTGAGATTTGAAATTTAGTAGTTTAAACAAGATAGTAAAAATTTTACTTTTTAATTTTAAATTGCTTACATTCCTTTCAAAGCATATTTTTTTTTACAGAAAATTGATAACCTAAACATAAATCCTTTTTTATATATTTACTAAATCATCTTCCTGGCCTTGAAGAGATAATACTATTGGAATAGTGCTGTTTACTATGTATATGAAATGGGATTTTTTTAAAAATCAGGTTTTTTTTCCCATCTCAGTATTCCAAATAGATTGTTAAATGAGTATAGTAGTGCTCTGTTGATTGTTATTTCCTATCTTGGTTCTACCTAGTTTTTAACAATTTGTATTCTAGTCTTTGGCACAGAGTGGGTACTTAAATGCTAGACTGATAGTAAGTTAAATTTGGGAATTGTACAATGAAATCTAGAATAAATTTATGTTTGAAATTCTTAATGCAGATTACCAAAAAACCAAACAGCTGAATTTACTAAATTCCTTAATGAAGCGGGAAATGCTCCTTAATTTCAGTTGAGGAATGTCAATTTCTTTAAGATCATAGATTTTGAGATCGAAGGGACCCAAAACAATCTCATTTTAAAGATAAGGAACCTCTGAGGTACAAGGCTAAGTGACTGAAGGTTCTGAAAATAGTCAAATTGCAGAACAAGTAGTCCAAGTCAACTTCTGATACCCAATCCAGCTCTTTCCACTGTACCGTGGCAGCTAATTTTACAAATATTTTGTAATTTGCTGATGAATTTGGAAGGAGGGGGCAAGCCTCTTCTGAATTTTAGTATCATATGATTGTTGGATAAGCTTTCTTTTTATTCTTGCTCTATTCAAATACTGCCTTAGGCAAATGACAAGGTCTTTCTGCTTATAGAGTAAGATTTCCATTTCCCATATTGATTTCAAAATTAAAAAACCCAGTAGCTTTTGCCTTTCCCCAAACTACAAACATTTCCCCAGGACCTGGCATACTCACACCGCAACTTAACAAGTTTTATTTTTCAATTAATAAGCATTTGATTTTCTTCTCCCACCCTCACCCCTAATTTACAAGGGGGAAATAATCCTTTCAACAAATAGGCAATCAAGCAAAAGCAATCTCCCCACGTAATATCGGCCCCAAAATGTAAATTTTTGTCCTGCATTTTGATCCTTGATCCAATTTAAAAGTAGAGCAACATAGATAGGGGATGTGGTAGGAGCAGGTTCCTACGTGGGCAAAATAGATGTGGTCGAGCCAGCTCCGGGGCTGGTTGTTAAATTTTCAATTTTCAGCTGGTAAATTTTACGTCTTGTAAATCGATAAAAGCTAACAAAACCAGTTGCTCTGATTGCTCAGATTTGACAAAATGGTGGAGAACTGGTAATGACGGAGATTAGACTTTGTGGTGCGTTTTCGGAGAGCCTATCAAAACATTTTCTCCAGCGTCTCCCGGGCACGGTGTCCCAGGGAGAGGAGTGCCCGGGAAGGGCACGGTTGTGGGGGCCGGGCTCAGGAATCCTGCGCCACAGCTCGTTTATACCCAAGTGACGGCTTTTCCTTTCTCATCCACCCCCGTGACGTGCTTTTAGACTGGCTGAAGGGCCAGGGCCGAACCGTTCCCTGCTCGCCGCCTCTGGTCCAAGCCGGGCCCCTCCCCGCCCCCAGAGCAGACGGGCTAGGCTCTCCCTTCTCCTCCTCTTTCGGGCCTGCAGCCAGAAGGGCGGGAGTGACACACACACGCCAGCAGCAGCTGACCAGCCCAGTCACTGACAGCCTCACTGCCCTCGGGAGCCACCATGGGCCCAGAGGAGGCTGAATACCGCGGCGGTGACAGCGACAGGGACAGCGGCGGCGGCGGCCCCGGCGACTCCCAGCTGCCTCCTTGACGGGCGCGAAGACCCCGCCGCCGCTCTCTCTCTAGAAAGACTACCCGGCTGGCTAGTCGGGCTAGCAGCAGGCCAGGGACGCAGACCATGGCAGACGAGAGGTGGCGCGCCGAGCCAGAGCTCGAGGGGTGGGCAGCGAACGTCACGCCCAGAGCCCCTTTGCGACAAGGAAAGCGTCTCCTCGCCCCTCAAGATGGCGACGGCAGCGACGCACTCGCGTACGGAAACCCCTCGGGTCAGCGCCGTCGCCGGCGGGAAGTGAGGTTTTCCGAGCTCCCGCCCCAAGTGTACGGCGATTTCGAGCCGTTTGCGTCCGGAGGAAGTGCTCCGGTGGAAAAGCGGAGCCCAACACAAGAGTTCCGCCCTTCTCCCGGGAAAGAGGAAGTCGTGGAGGCTTACCTTAGGTCACCGCTTGGCACGCATCTCTCGCGCCTGGGACCTGTGGAAATGAAAACGAGGAGGACTACCCGGCTCCAGCAGCAGGAGGCTCAGCCACCGCCGCAGCCTTCGCCGGCCACTACGAGAAGAGGGCTGCGGGAGTCCAAGTCCTCGGAAGGTGAGGACCGCCTCCGCCGAGGTAACGGGCAGCAGCAGCGCGCGCGCCCGCGAAGGGAGGGAGGATTCCCGCCTCGAGCCCCGCGGGGCCGGGGGTGGGGTGGGGTGTCTTCTAGGTTCCGTCTCGGCCTGTCGCGAGGGATGGACTCCTGTGGGGGAGACCCGAGAGAAAAGGAAGAAATTGATAGGGGTCTGGTGGGGGGCCAGTATTATGGGCACCATGGTCCCAATGGTGGAGACTTGCCAGTAGCCCCAGCCGTCCGGGTAGTGAGAGACAGGAGACTGGAGGGACAAGGATGGCGTAGCTGAAGCTATTAGCAGCACCTCATGTCGCTCCCCGGCGCATTTCTTGGGGGGGGATCCCTGGGTGCCAGTGTCCTCACCCCCACCTGTCATCCTTCTCCACTCCTCCCAGAGGAGAGAAAGAGAGGAGCTAGGAGTTGGGAGAATAAGGGCAGCACTCATGCGCTGGTGTTCTACTCTAATGGAGGGGATTGATCCTCCAATTCTTAGTGAGAATTTTAACATTGGTCTTGGTTATTGAGAGTCCCAGGCAGCAGTAGGCATTTGGAGAATAAAAAAAAAAAAGCGCAAAAGACACCACTGCTCTCAAGAAGCTCACAGACTAATGGGGTGAACGATCTGCAAGCAACTTTGTACAAACAGAGCAGGATAAAGTAGAACTAATCGTTAGAGGGAAGGTAGGAACTTTAAGGGGGATCAGGAAATGCTTCTAGTAGAAGGTGGAATTTTAGCTGAGACTTGAAGTAAACCACAGGAGGCTGAGATGAGAAGAGAAAAGGATTAGTCTAGTCATGAGAATCAGCCAATGAAAATGCTAGAGTGTGGAGATGCAGTGCCCTAGGTACAGCAAGGAGGACAGTCTCACTGGACTCAAACTTAAATTACTTTCTCTTTTCCACTCAGTAAAGTTAAGTTAATTTTTCTTTTCCTCATTCTGAGAGCTTTTCCTCTGAAAGAGTAGAGAAGGGGGCAGAGAGAGAAGGAGAAATGAGAATCTACTGTAGTTATGAAGAAAACCTGGTGCAAGTTCATCAAGGTAAACCAGTCAGAAATTCTCTATTAAGTGCCTACTATGTTTGAGGCACTGTGTTATAAGTGCCAGAGTGTGGAGTAACTCTCAGCCTTGTAATACCTTGGTTGATGGTGTGTGTGTGTGTGTGTGTGTGTGTTTGTAGGGGGGCTGGTTGAAACTGACTCAGGCAAAATGTCGTGCAAAGGATGTGACGACTCACTAGCAAGATCTGACAAGACAGTGGTTTGAATTACAAGGTATTATGGTAAGCCTATTGATGCTGATAGAGAAGAAATACGTATCTTTACCCAAGCACAGGCCCTTTATTTTCAGCAGAAGTAGGTTGATATAATGGAAATGGAAATGGAAAGCATGCTAAACTCCCAATTTGGAATTTGGAAGATCTGATTTCAGTCTTGGTTTCCAGTACTTTTCTTTGTGACCAAGTCAACATCACTAACTATATGCAAGCTGCTGTGCAGAATGCCAGGAATACAAAGAAAGGTGTCTCACATTTTCATTGGTGAGATAATTTGCAAGAGAAAACAAATACATTAATTATATGTAAGTATATATGCAGGGTAAATGGGAGGGCATCTCAGAGGGAGATTACTTCATTGAGGGGGGAGGAGGCAGCAGAGATAACTTATAGAAAGTAGGATTTGAACCTTGAGTCCTGAAGGAATCCAGGAGGCAGAAAAGAGAAACAGCATTCCAAGTATGTGGAACAGCCAATGTGCAGAAGGCACTGTAAGAAATTAAATTTAGGGTTTGACTAAATATGAGAATTCTAAGGCAATATTGTAATTGCTGATTTAAAATATTATAGCTCAAGTCAAAATGACTTTTAGTAGCGTTTATTTACAGAGGTGGAAAGAGTGAAAATGGAGAAATGGAAGGAAGACTCTGGTAGAGAAAATGTCTAGCTCATTAATCCTCAGCCAGAGGGACCCGGTGATGTGTTATGCAAGGGGTTCTACCTACGCAGCCAAAGGAAGGCCTCTCCAGAAGCCAGGAAAGGAAGGCCAGCTACTCACTCACCCAAGACGAAGTCCAAAGGAGAAGATCCAGGAGCAGTTCTCCAAGAACAAGAGCCAAAATCAAGGTCCAAGCCGAAGGTCCAGTCCAAAGCCACCTCCAAAAGTCAAGTCACTAGCTGAAGTTACCCTGATAGGAAGGCAGGACTTTTTATAGTCCTTTTTCCACTTCACTTCCTATCCCTCCCTTCCTCCACTTTTATGGTAACCAATTGCAGTCTTTCAATTTGCTTAGCACTGCCCAGTGGGGTGGTCAGTGGCCTCTGGAGTTGTCACTCATTTTAGTAAGTGACTTAGGAACTCCTTTACTTTACCTGTTAAGTAGAGGTGTTTAAGTTTTTGGTTGATTAATTTAAAAATTGCTGATTGATAGACAAAGTTTGATTTACTCTTTACACCACAGAGCAGAAATTGTGTTCAAAGAATAATAGCAAGGCTAATGTTGCTAGATCTTGTATCAGAAGAATAAAGTATAGGACTTGAAAGGTAGGAAGTGGCCAATTGTAAAAGGGTTTTAAAAGTCAAAACATTTTATAATTTGATCCTGGAGGCAATAGGGAGACACTGAAGTTTATCCAATAGAGGAATGACTTGTGCTTTATGAAGATCACTTTGACAAATCATTTCCTGTCACTTAGGCATTAAATATTTATTTAGCACCTCCTGTATGTAGACACTGCCTTAAGCAAAGTTCATAATTTAATGGAATCTTTGGGCCTCAATTTCAATTTCATTACAAGTAAGATAGAAATAAGTATGGTACCATCTCAAGCCTAGCAGACTGGCTAATATGACAGCAAAGGAAAGTAATAAATGTTGGAGGGGGATGTGGCAAAATTGGGACACTTAATGCATTGTTGGTGGAGTTGTGAATTAATCTAACCATTCTGGAAGGCAATTTGGAATTATGCTCAAAGGGCTTTAAAAGACTGCCTGCCCTTTGATCCAGCCATACCACTGCTGGGTTTGTACCCCAAAGAGATAACAGGGAAAAATATGCGTGCAAAAATATTTATAGCCGTGCCCTTTGTGGTAGCAAAAAATTTGAAAATTAGGGGATGCCGTTCAATTGGGGAATATCTGAACAAGTTTTAGTATCTGTTGGTGGTGATGGAATACTATTGTGCTAAAAGGAATAATAAACTGGAGGAATCCCATGTGAACTGGAACAACCTCCAGAGCTAAAAGAGCAGAATCAGGAGAACATTGTACACAGAGACTGATACACTGTGGCACAATCCAACATAATGGACTTCTCTGCTAGTAGCAATCCAGGACAATTCTGAGGGACTTGGTAGAAAGAACACTATCCACATCCAAAGAAAGAACTGTGGAAGTAGAAACACAGAAGAAAAACAACTGCTTGATCACATAGTTCGATGGGGATATGATTAGGGATGTAGACTTAAACGATCACTTTATTGCAAATATTAATAATATGGAAATAGGTCTTGATCAATGATACGTGTAAAACCCAGTGGAATTGCTCACTGGCTACGGGAGGTGGGGTAGGAAAGAACATGAATCATGTAACCATGGAAAAAATATTTTAAACTAATTAAATAAACTTTAAAAAATAAAGAAGTACAGGCATTGGGGCAGCTGGGTGGATAGAGAGACAGGCCTGGAGAATAGAAGTCTCTAGGTTCAAATGTGGCCTCAGATGCTTCTTAGCTGTATAACCCTGGGCAAGTCATTTAACCCCAACTTCCTAGCCTTTATAGCTTTTCTGCCTTAGAATGGATACTTAGTATTGATCTAAGACAGAAAGTAAGGATTTAAAATAAGTATAGGCATCATCTACATTGTGGCAGGCAAAGAGAGGAGGTAATAGATATCCAACCTGGCCTTGAAGCCAGGAAGAACCAAGTTCAAGACTTGCCAGAAACATATGCTACCTTTGTGACTTTGGAAATCATTTAGTCCTTTAGTACCCTGGGCAACTCTAACACTAAGTTGCTAGAGGGAGTACCCCCTTCCCTAAGAGGTTCCCTGATAATTAGTAAAACCCCAAACCCAATCTCTAGCCTTATCTATTATATAAGTTTTCTTTAAAATATTTTGTGTGTGTATATTTAGCAAGATCATACATTTAGGAGGTCCCTTCATTTTTCTGGATCTCCTCTCTCCTCATTACCCCACCCCAACATCTATGTACATAATGATGTTCATTTGATAAATTATTGTTAGAGAAAAGTAAAAGAATAATTATTATGCTCACTATTTTTTAGAGACTCTTTCATCTCATCTACTTGCACATATTTCCATCAGGGTAGATTGCAGCCCATCCCTTCCTTTCTATTTTGTACATGTAGAGCCCCCAGAGGGAAATCTTGGTTTCACTTCTTTAGTACCAACCACTTCAGCATATTTTGCCAGTAACCTGAATATGTTGAAATATTTTCTCTTTCTGACTACTTTCATATGCCTTCACCACTGCTTGGAATATTTCTGACTTTATAAATTCCAAGCTTTTTTTAACCTTAATATGATGAAAATATACTGTGTGCAAAGTACTGTGCTAGGTACTAAAGAGAATATAGGTGAATAAAGCCTTCTAGTTTATGGCCTTGTAGGAGAAACTTAGAGAAATAGATTTAAAACATTTATATTTAAATGTCTAAAAGTTAAAACATAATTACAAAAGATATTGCATTTGACAGTTATTTATTCAACCTACTATGTGCCAAGGTACTTAAAGCCTAGGAATAGGAATACATGAAAAATTACACTTTTCTCAAGGAGGAGGCGAAGATATATAATAAGCATGTTAATAGGTAGAATGAGATTGGACAAAGTAGAGATGAAATTTGTCTTTACAAAAATATTGAAGAGAGATTAATGCTTTTTTTTAGTCCAAGGATTAGGCATCATTAAAGAGGTAGCACTGGAATTGAATAGGTATTTTGTTTTTTTCCTCCCACCCAGTTTTAACTGTTCACATGTTTTATTCTTTAGAGGATGAACCATCTTCCCAAACCATCATAAGCCAAACAGTCTCAAAGAAATCTATCAAAAGAACACAAGAGATACCAGGTAAGAAAGGTCTAGTTTTCTTTCTTTTCTTTGTTTGGTATAGTCTTTGCCATCTGAATTACATCAAATCTCTAAAAGTAGATTTTTCAGAATAATAACATTTATATACTGTTTTAAGATTTGCAAAAGGCTTTATAATAAGTATCACATTTTATCTTCACAATAACAGTGGGTGGTAGCTGCCATCATTATCCCCATTTTACAGATGAGAGGAATCTGAGGGGTGGAGGTCAAGTGACTTGCCCCAAAGTCACACAAGTAGTATGTGTCAATCTGGAGTCAAACTCAGGTCTCCAAGACCTTAGCTCTATGCATTGGGGCAACATCTAGTTGCCTATATTATAGCAGTAGAGGTATCTTTAGAATTTCGATTCCTAGCATATGTGACCCATTTATTCAACATGGGAAAATTTCATAGTTACAAAATGATTTGGAGAATTCTTCAGAGTTAATATACTTGTACTTCAGAACTTTTTTTCAGTGTGGGACCTCAGCATTATGCAGATTATAGACCCTCTCTGCCCTAATAGACTGTTTTCATGATTAGCTGTGGCCAGAAATATTCATCACCTAATTGTTAGTCTTTTGGTGATGAGCTGCTCTGTACTGATCTTGGGCAAGAGCCATCATTCAGTGCATCTTATATTTAAAGCTTTCCTTAGATTAGTAGAGGGACTTAATCCAAAATGATACATACATCTATTTATATTATCTATTTATATTACGCATTTTAAAATGCTATTCTGAGAAGGCTACAAAAAAGGTTACTGACTTCTGCCGTAGAGGAATGAACAGATGAATAAATAAACTTTTATTAAGTGCTTAATAAGATCTAGGCACAGGGCTAAGTGCTAGGGATATGCAAATACAAAAATTCAAATGATGTTGCCTTGTTTAAGAGATGAGTTCAGAATGGGTAAGGGACAAAGACTGAATGCACTTCCTGAAGTACTCTGGAAATCTTAGGTCAGAGGAGCATAGATTTATCGTTCCTACTGGCAGACCTTTTCATTTTAATAGATATAAAGAAACTGAGATCCAGGAAGGTTAAGTAATTTGCCTAATATCACAGAGGTGAATAAGCAATAGGAGACAGTATTTGAATTCATATCCTCTGGCTCTAGAGTCCTTTCCACTATACCATGCTTCCTTCCCATCAACTTGGCCTTGAAATGTTCATTTTTCTTATTCTCTTCTAATCAGACTTGTAGTGAGGCTCAACAGGAAAGATAAGAGCATCTCAATACTATGGAAATGAGTCTTTCCACTACTAGTTGTCTTTATAGTCAGATCACCTTAAAGACTGACTGAAATCCAGCCCAAGGCCCACTTCTTCCCTCTTCCCATCCCCTTCTACCCCCAGCTTCTTGAGTATTCCAGAATTTGATCTCCTGACTTCCTTAACTGGCTTTTCTGCTTCAGCCAAAGCCAATCTACTCTCTTCACTGTCCTCTATTCCTAAAGTCTTTGTGAGGGTTTTGCTAATCCTGTTCTTCACAATCTATATATTCATCCTCATACCACCTCCATAGGAGAGAGAAAGTAACTTTACATTGCTAATGTAAATTATTACTTCAACACTATGTACAATAACCATATACATAGTAGCCACTCATTTAAGTATTTGTTGAATTAAAAGCTACGGATGTAGGGTAATCTATTTGAAAAGTACTTTTTAAAGCAGTCACTTGGCTCTGAAAGAAAGAGAGCAGACAAGACATACCTTCTTGAAGATTGCATTTAACAAAACTTGGAAGTGGATATATGTGTTGCAGGGGCTTAGTAATAGTGAAAACCGAGTAGTAAGAAAGAAGAAAGAGTGGTCACTGGGAATAACCTTAAATCAACTTCTAATCATGTCTTCACATGTATAGGCTTCCATAAGAATTACTTCTTTACCTCCTAATCACATTGAAATGTGGAGGGTTGAAAGTTGAAATAGAATTGAGAATGTTGGGTTAAGAGCAAAGTTAAATTTTTTTCCTATTGATTCAATTAGTAATATCTCACATCTCATCTTTGTGCTTCCCTCCACTTCACTCACAATGCCACAACTCAGTCCAATTCAAGCCATCATGCACCTCTCTATTAGGCCATTATAGTAGCCTCCAAAAGCTTTTCTTGGGCCATTAGTAGCCTCCAAAAGCTTTTCTAGCCTCCAGTTCTTCTCTTCCAAAAATCCATCTTTAACACAGTTGTCAACATCTTTCTAATGCACAGATCTGACCACTGTGTGACACCTTTGACCTCAGTGATGTGCCCTGTTACCAATAGAGCACAGTGCAAACTCTAACCTGATGGTCAGTAGACATGGGGTTTGGATGAGATTGTCTCTTCCAGCTCTAGGTATCTGCTCTTGTTATCCTATCCTATTATCCGAAGATAAGAAAATAACAAGGTAACTTGAGGATCAGTGGAGAAAACAGCAAAGACTTCATTTGGAAGTGGCTTTGATCTGAGCCCTTAGGGAAGCCGAGGACTCTGTGGGATACTGGAGAGGTGGAAGTCTTCTCTGCCCATGAACAGCCTATATGAATGCATGGACATAGCAATGCAGTGCTGTTCCAGCCAGTAGGCTCTTTGTCTAGAAAGCCATAGGAAAGGTAGGTTGGAACCATGTTGTTATGGAGCCAAAAGCGTTCTGTCCTGAACTATTTTCCTAACCCCTCTTCCTTTCTATCATTCTATTTTTTTTTTATGGATATGTTAGATTCCCTGTTTAGATCTGATGCCATTTCTCCCCTTTGTATCTCTAGCACCCAGCATAGGATAGATGCAGAGTAGAAGGTTATCACTTAATGTTGCTTAACTTAAATTTTTAGTTTAATTTAAAATATAAAGGGGCATACATTTTTAAGTTATGTGTAATCAACTCAGGTATCTGTGCTGTGGAGCCAGGGAAGTGGTATAAAATTAGTACAGAGCAGATTCTTAGGAGGTCTTAAAAGAATTGTTATGGCCAAAAAATTCAAACCCTAAAGCCAACTTGCTGATGAATGTCACCAAGCCAATCTGAACCTGGTTGTCAGATTAGATATATATTCCATTATTAAGTCCATACTTGGTAGATTAATAGTGCTTGGCAGGACTTGCACATTGCACATCATGGATGGCCATAAGAACCCAGAATCAGTCACCTCTGTGCCATAATGAAGAAAGGAAGGAAACCAGTATTCATTAAGGACCTACTATTTTTGCCAGGCACTATGCTAAGCACTTCACAGATATTCCCTCATTTCATTCTTAAAACAACTCTGAGAGGTCAATGCTATTATTATTAACCCATTTTACTGTTTTGTTTTTTTTTAAACCCTTGTACTTCGGTGTATTGTCTCATAGGTGGAAGATTGGTAAGGGTGGGCAATGGGGGTCAAGTGACTTGCCCAGGGTCACACAGCTGGGAAGTGGCTGAGGCCGGGTTTGAACCTAGGACCTCCTGTCTCTAGGCCTGACTCTCACTCCACTGAGCTACCCAGCTGCCCCCCCCCCCCCCATTTTACTGTTTTGAGGGAACTGAGATAGACAAGTCTAGTGACTTGCCCAGGATCATACAGCTTAGTAAGTGTCTAAAATTGAATTTGAACTCTGGGCTTTCTGACTCCAGACCCTGTCCAGACTACTGTACCTTCTGGCTGCCTTGGTGAAACTCTGATAAAAATTATAACAGAAAAAAAGTTGCTTGATAGTTTTTTAAATGCTAATGTTTAATATAAAGCATTAGCAAAATTAAAAGACATATTGTGAGAACACATTAGAATTGTTGGGGAAGGTATTTTTTATTTTGTTTTGTTTTTTTTTAGCAAATTACCTTTGTAATGCTAGCTTTAAGTCCCTAGCTTAATACGAAATTTTCATTTTAATATTTAAAGTTAAATTGCATTTCCTGAGTGTTTCAGGTTAGTCAAGTGGAAAAAAGAATGTACTGGGCAGTTGGAAGCCAAACTTGAATGTAAAATTTCTATAGATAATTCAAAAATTAGAAGGTGATGAACATATCAGATAAATTTTATATTGAGTTGGATTTTTTTTTTAACCCCTTAACTTCTGTGTATTGGCTCCTTGGTGGAAGAGTGGTAAGGGTGGGCAATGGGGATCAATTGACTTGCCCAGGGTCACACAGCTGGAAAGTGTCTGAGGTCAAATTTGAACCTAGGACCTCCCATCTCTAGGCCTGGCTCTCAATCCACTGAGCTACCCAGCTGCCCCCAAGAGAACAGATTCTAAGAGAAGAAGATTGGATTTAAAAAAAATTTTTGAGTTGAAGAAAGTTAGGAACTTTTGTATTCATTGTTCCTTATCAGTGTAGAATTGCTCCTTCTCTTTTGAACCCTACTTTGATTTTTCATCATAGTGTAGAAATGTCAAATGTCAAGTTCAAGGCCTGGGAAGTTTAAAAAGGCTTTGACAAAGCACAAGACAGTAAAGAACTGCCTGTTATCTAAGGGTTGGCCTACCAAAGGGCAGGGAAGCTCATCTCTGGAAGGCTTGGCCTGTAGATTGATTTGGGGGTCAGGGAGAAGATTTAGAGTGTGATGGAACCTATAGCAAGGTTTAAAATTAAAACAGTATTAAATCACAGATCTTATTACATTGATATGTGGTGACTTTAAAGTTGGTCAGAAGTGAGAGAAAGTTAATTTATATATTTAGTATATTTACTATTTCTAATCACTTAAAATATATTTTCTTCCCTTACTATAGTAGCTAATGAAGATTCTACAATTATAGGTGACCTTCGTAGACCACCTATAAAAAAAAGTTCAGGATTTGGTAAGAGCTTGTTTTCTATGTGTTTCTATAGTTCCATTTATTATCCTGGTTGATTTTTAAAAATTAAGGAAAATTTCATCTCTACTAATTATCTTAGTAATGGAAAACAAAAGGCTGAAGAATATATTGTCTTAGAAGCATAACATCTTATACAGAGTAATCAGATATATGCCTTTGCTTACACATATTTTATGATTAAAACTTTTAAAATAATTGTATTTGAGTTGCTCTCCTATCTGAGAAGGGGAAAAAAACCCTAAAATTTTCCTTATAAACCTATAACCTCTATTTAGTATCCGTATATTGACTGGTACCTAAATGATGTGTTAGGCCATGTGCTGTGAAGATATCAAAAGAATTGAAAAGTCTCCTTATTCTTCTTTCCAGAGACTTTCTGCCTCCATGGCCCCCCCCCCTTTTTTTTCTCTCTTTTTAAATTGTGTATTATTCTACCATTTTTTGGTTTTTGAAAAGACACTGCTTGAAGTGTCCTTGCTTCTTTTGTGGAACTGTGTGCTTTTTTTACTTCTTGGCTCTAATCATTTTTTGCTTTGTCACAGATTACTCTTCATTTGGGACAAATGGAAATAGTAAAATGAAGGAAACAGGTTGGTGACTATGCTTTTATTTGTTCTTTGTGAAAGTCCTGAAGGGCTATAGTGATGTAAATGAGATTTGGGGCCTTACTCTGTATCATGAATAATATATATTTTTTCTTTTTTCTTTTTTTTTAGAATATTTTTCCATGATTCCATGATTCATGTTCTTTCCCTCCTCCCCCAAATCCCCCTCCCCATAGCCGACATGCATGAATAATATATTCTTGATCATTTCAACATCCTGACTTAAAAATTTTGGTTTTAACTTTACAAAATAGACAAGTATGAAATAGTGAATTAATTTGTTATTCCAACTCATGAGTGTTCATTCAAAAAATTTTCATTTAATTTAGCTTCTTTCAAATTCACAGTATTGAGGAGGGTAAATTACATGGCTAGAAAACAGTTAATATGAAAAAGACCTAGGTGATCCTGAAAGTCTAGCTCAGTAGGTATCTGCTGATGCAGTCTGTGTTGAGCAAAAAAGCCAATATGATTTAATGCCACATTAAAAGAAGCTTAATGTCCAGAGCAAGGATGGTCTCTGTCTGCTAATCTTACTCAGTTAGGCCTCATTTGGGATTTACTGGCTAGTTCTAGGACACATCTTAAGTGGGGAGGGCTTTTTGACAGACTGAGATACATCCAGAGGAGAAAGAGAACAAGCAGGTTAAGGGACTAGGGAACTGCCTTTAAGGATTAGTTTAAGAAACTTGAAACATATTTAACTTGAAGAAAAGATCTGTAAGAGAGACAGATATACAGGGATAAAAAAGAAGGGAGTCCTAGGTTTAGGGTTTGGACTTAAAAGGGCATCTAGTCCAACTTCCTTGTTTTATAGATGAAGAAACTGGGACCCAAAGAGGGGAAGTAATCTGTCTGGGGTCCATTAGGGGTGGTACTTGGCAGAGCTCATATGAAAATCCAGGCCCTCTAATGCCACCACAGTAGATCACAGTGCCCCATGAGAGTTTTCAAATATTTGAAAGGCTGGCATTTCGAAGAAGTGCTAAGCTTAGTCTGCCAGGTACCTGCCTTGGAGAAAGAAAACTTGGATTTTATGAGTAGAAATCACAATTGCTTCCATACAAAAATTTCCCAGGAATTAATCCAATCCAATTTGACTTTTTGATAGTGCTGCCTTAGAAAGTAATTGAGTTTCCTTTTAGCTTCAAAAAGAGGTTGGATAGCTACTTGATTGTGATTTCAAAGATAAGTTTCATGCTTTGAGCAAGAGTTTTGGATTAGCTGACCCCTCTTTGGTCTCTTCCCAGTTCTAAGTCTATTCTTTGTATCTTGCCAAGCTGACTTGCAATGAGGTAAAGCTGCTAAAGTGAATTACTAATACTAAGCACATTAGTTCCGATTCTTATCATGTAACAGCTTAATTTCATAATGAGTCACAAAAGGAAAGGATTGATTTTGGTTTGGTTTTTTCTTTTAAGAAGCTTTTCTTTGGTATGAAGCTCAGCCTAAGGGTTGAACAAAAGTGTCACTTCAAAAATTGCCCTCTTGGCTTTTGAGCATTGAAAGTGACCCCTTCTCAAATACTATCATCAAACCAATTTGTTTGGAATAAAGTTGGAAAGATCTCAGATCATCCATTTCAGTGACCTTATTTTGCAGATGAGAATTTATAATTTTTTAAGACTATTCTTTACAACCAAAACAAATATGTAAATCACTTTTTAAGACAGTAAAGAAAAATTTTTTTGTCCAGTTATCATAGAAGTGGTGCCTCCTGATTAATTGTGCCCCAGTTTCAGTACAGCTGGTAATATATGATTAGAACATTAAGCATCAGTGAAAATGATTCCACAAACTTGTTTTCTCCCCCTTTCCTCCTTCCCACTTTTAATATCTTTTTTTTTTAACCTAACCTTTCATTTTAAATCAATACTATTTTGGTTCCAAGGTAGAAGAGTTGTAAGGGCTAGACGATAGGGGTTAAATGACGTTTGCCATTGTGCCATGGTCACACAGCTAGCTAATATCAGGCTAGATTTGAATCCAGCACCATTCATCTCCAGGCCTGACTTTCCACTGAGCTACCTAGGCATAGCTATTTACACACACACACACACACACACACACACACACACACACCACGTATCTTTTAACATTCTCCCTTTCAACGAAACTTCCTAACTTGTATTTCATGTTACTTTCCTTCATATACTTGACCATTTAGCCAGACTGTGCTAGTAGTACTGGACTTCAAGGGCCTGCTCTCTTTTGTCTTCTTACATTTGTTTAGGCTACACTGAGGGTTCTGAATGTTTTCATACTTTATCTCTACTTTTCAGGTTTCTCATCTTCCTTTAAGGCTCATCTCAGGTACCATCTTTCTGTGACATCTCTGATTTTATCGCCCAGTTTGCAAATTATCTCTTCCTCCTTACTTTTTCGTATAGCACTTTTTTTTTAATATGAGTATCTTTTTTGTCCATACTCCATATCCTGATCTACTTATTATCTTTGTATCTCATTTCCCCTGCTACATTGAAGAGATTGTAATCTCCTTGAGGGCAAGCACTGTGTCATTTAAAAAATCTTTTAACCCCAATACCTAACACCATGCCTTATTACCTATTAGGTATTTAGGATATGTTGATTTTGAATTTGAATTATCTATTCTAATAGAATAAGGACAGTAGATATCATCCACATGGTCAAGTAAGCAAAAATTCAATTGAATGAATGATAAAAATATATTAAGATGCAATTAAATGCATCATAAAACCCGAGTTGGAAAGTACCTCAGAGGTCACCTAGCATTTCCTCTACAGTAGGGCAATTTCATAAGGCCAGTCAGCCTACCAGGCTTGAAACTTGGGGTGTAGAGGCTAAGAAGCCATCCCTTGAAAAGCATTCTATTCCAGTTTTTGGATAGCTCTTATTGTTATTATACAACTCCTAAATTGTCTTGACAAGTCTAGACAAGATAAATGCTATTCTATATGTCCTAAGAGGTCCATCTGGTTTGGAAGTGTCCTTGATAGTGATTCTTTGTGAGACTGGCTGATGATTTCCTTTATGATATCATTCTCATATGCTTGACCTCTAGGCATTACAGAGACCAGATAAGCCCTCTAGGTTTTTGCAAAATAAAGCTTTTATTTCCCCTTTCTTTCTCCCTCTTCAGTGCTCTCTCCAAATTCCAGTGGAGCTAATAAGTTGCTAGGTAATAAAGAATGTCTTTTATGATGAAATTTGGACACTTGCAAACAATTTTGGGGAATTCATTGGAGTTACAAATTTTTAGCCATTCCTTCTCAAACAGATGATCTATTTAGCTTTTTTTCAACACTTGTGAATATTCTATAGCAGCGTTGGCGAACCTTTTAGGGATCACATACCCAAACTGCATCGTTAAGCCACCTGTGAAACCCTCTTCCCCCCATTATCCCGGAGATCAGAGGGGAAGGCATTGGGTGGCTGGCTGGGGAGGGATGGGGCATGTGAAAAATGTCCTCAGGTGCTGTGGAGAGGGGGAGGGGGGAGCACCCCCCTCCAGCACATCAGGGGCCCATGCTCAACTTTCTCCAACATGTTCTATAGTTATTCATCACTATCTTGTTAATTACTATGACTAGGATAATTAAGGGTGAAAAATGGATATCACTGGAAAGATAGTTATGAGGTAGTCTCTTGAGGTTAGAGGTAGCTAAAATGGGGCACAATGAATAGGATGGTGGCCTTGGACTCAGACTTTGCCTCAGAATCTTAGCTGTGTGACCTTGGGCAAGTCACTTAATCTAATCTCTCTTTGCCTTTGTTTCCTCTTATCTATAATAGGAAAATAATAATGAAGTCTACCTCCCAGAGTTGTTGCAAAGATCAAATGAGTGAATATAAAGTATTTCACAGTCCTTAAAAAGAAGCACTATGTTAATACTAGCTATTATTATTATATCAGCAAAACTGTCATTTCCTAAAGTCCTTAACTATTTTAAATCACTCATCATAAGAATACTAAGCCTAGAAGTCTCTTTAGCTCCCTATTCTAACTGAATTTCTTATTTTATAAAATAGATCTTAAGACAACTGTAATTCCGTTTTGTAAAGAACATTTTCTTGTCCCCGAATGGGGTTTTTATTTCACAAAGCTTCTGAATAATCATAGGGAGGAACAATTTTTAACTCCTAGATTAGGGAAGCAAGTTGAAAATACAGGGAACTGCAATAGGTATTAGGGAAATGAAATTGAAACTTGATTATATTAAGAAGCTGCCAATTCATGGGTCAGATTTGCTTTTAAATATTTATATTTGTTGATACTTTTTGTAAATTGCATTAAATCAGATATTGTATTGAATCACCTGCATGAAACTTGAGCCCTAAAAAAAAAACCTGCCTTAAACCACTGAATGATGTTTTTCTCAATTTTCTGGCCACTGCCTCCTGTTGCATAAGATTCTTAAAATACTATCTTTTCTGCCACTGTTTGGAACATGGCTTTATGGCAAATGATCAAACTGTATCTGTAAGTTGCTGTATTCCATGATCCTTAAAATTACAAAGTAAGCTTTCTCATATCAGTTCTAGACATACTCCTTGAAGACCTTTAGGCGCAGGGGTCGGCAACGTATGGCTCTCGAGCCATATCTGGCTCTTTTGAGGGCCAGATATAGCTCTTTCTGCAGGAGCCATAAAGTCAGTTTTTTTTAAGGCGCTGTTACAGGAGCGCGCACTGTGAGCACTGTACGGCTCTCACGAAATGACATTTTAAAAAATGTGGCGTTTATGGCTCTCACGGTCAAAAAGGTTGCCGATGCCTGCCTTTAGGGGTTATGAAATAAGAGAAATTAATTCTTGGTATTTAAGATAGGATTGTAAATTATTTAGCCATAACTGTTTTAGGATATTAATATTGGGCATGAGAAACTATTATCAGAATAATTTTAGGATTTTTATTTGCTAAAATAGGATATCTGTGCCTATTAAAATTTAATATTTTTTAAATTTAAAAACAGATATATGGCCAACTAACTACATTGCTTAAATTACCTAATTTGCTACTCATTACTCTGTTCTCAGTTGGATACTTTGAGAACACCTAAATAATCAAATATGTTAGAAGTAATCTTTTGGAAGAAGTAGGGATTGTTTTTCTATCTTTCTATTTGTATTCCCAGCACCTAGCACATAGTAGGTGCTTTGTAAATACTTAATTGTCTTAAGTAAGGAAAACTCTGAAATATATTATGTCTTTAAAGACTATTAAAAAAGATGACTATTATTTTCAGGTAATATGTAATAAAATATGGAAATAGGCTAACAAAATGTTTCCTCTTGGAAGACTTAAAAATTTTCTGTCAATGATTATCTTGTTTTTAATTAACTTTCTAGTTTCATTACTCTTTACTATAGGAAAAAGCTCATTAAATGTAGGAGAAGGGAAATATATTCAGTAATGAACATGATGTAAAAATAAAATATATTGATGTAAAAGCTTTTCTTGCAACTAAAAGAAGGCAATTCATTTATAGTTGCTGGATTTTTTTGCACATTAGGTGAGCTGCTTATCCTTGGTCAAATAAAGTCATCTGTTGTGGTGATATAGAGAGAAGCACCAGGCATAAATTTGTGCTTAGACTGAAGATAGATTTTAACTCAGGGCCACCTGACTCTGGGGCCAGCACTCTATCCAACAGCACTTATTCTTATTCCTAATCTTTTTGCTAATTATTTTTTCCTTTTAGTCTTTCAGTTTCTTATTTGTAATAAGAAATTTAACATGTCAAGGAGAATTGTTGTCATTGTCATGCTATATATAAGTAAGAATTTCTGTTAATGTGTCATCACAGATATCCTCCAGAGTGATTTCTAAATCAGCTAAATATATTTCTTTTTTTTAAAGTTTTTTTTAAACCCTTATCTTCTGTGTATTGGCTCATAGGTGGAAGAGTGGTAAGGGTGGGCAATGGGGGTCAAGTGACTTGCCCAGGGGTCACACAGCTGGGAAGTATCTGAGGCTGGATTTGAACCTAGGACCTCCTGTCTCTAGGCCTGACTCTCAATCCACTGAGCTACCCAGCTGCCCCGTTAAATATACTTCTAATAATAATAACCAACTTTTATAGAAAGCCTACTGTGTGTGCCCAGCACTGCACTGTTGCAAACATATTATACAAATTTTGATCTTCACAACAACCCTAGGAGGTAAGTGCTATCATTATCCCCATTTTACAGATGGGAAAACCAAGGCCACCTGTGTTTGTGAGTGACTTGTCCAAGGTCATACAGTACAGCTAAGTAGGCATCTGAGGCCAAATCTGAATTCAGGTTTTTCTGATTCTAGGTGCCCAGTACTCTAACTGCTTTGCCACCTAACAAAAGATTAACTGGTTGAGTCTTGAAACAACTCTGGAGAGTGTTAACACTCTTCAGTTTATCCAACTGAAAATGTTGGGTGTGCACGGATTCATATTTCTTCATTATCACTTTGAAGAATCATTACCAATCTAGGTATAAGTACAACTTTACTTTTTTTTTTTAAACCACTGAAGCTACTTAAAACTTAAATGTGATCTTTCTTTTCTTCCCCTAGGAGTCACTAGAATGGAGAATGTTGATTTTTCTGAAGAAGGTACTGACTTAATGCATTTGTCTAATTCAGCACTTGTTATCTCACAAGTAATTTAATACTGGTTATAAGTAATGTAACATCCAGAAACTGAGCTGAGACAGAAAACAAAATGTCTTTTGGAGTCAAATCATAGAAAAAAGATAGTGAGTGTGTAGATATACCATTTTTTCTCCCCACATACTTTCACAAGGTACAAAATGGGTGGATAATTAGAATAATTTTTAGGAATTGATAGGTACCTCTGTGTGTGTATGTATTATCTTTCTCAAAAAGAATTAATTTTCAAAACTAGAAGCTCCTAGGAGCTTCTAGATTTGATTATTGTAATTTTGAAAATCATATGTTTATAAGGTTTCATATCATTCTGTTTTTGAATAGGTCAAAAGTTATATGTAGTCTTTTGAATCCTTGTTTTAAACTGTAATTTGGATTGGTTAGTCTATAACTGGCACATTTCCTGGTCCTGTCAGAATCTCAATTATATATTAAACTGTAGGTTTTTTGTTTTCCTTGATAGATTAGCTCACATTTCTAACACTTAGTGGCCATTTATTCTCTCTGTGGTCTCCATGGTAAGGTTTTAATCTTTCAGATTTGTCTCTAAATGTTTGTTCAGGTAATAGATGCCTTAAGGACCATGAAATATGGATGTGACTGATCGTATGTGGTTAGCCTGTTAAAAATAGATGGCTGGGGCACAGACAGCATTTTTGTATACCATGTCTCAAATGTGTTCTTGTTAATTATAAGGTATGACTAACTCATATTTAAAGCATTGGGATTCTTTTGATGAAAAAAAAATAGTTGATCTATAAACTGCAACCCCCAGAAAACTTAATAAATGGAGGGATGTTTCTATTTTTTTGTGATGAAAAATAGGGCTTGTCTAGATTAATAAATACCTCTTATGTCCTGGAAACATGGTCAAACCAAGGCTTTTTGACCCATTGGGCTGACAAGGCTCTCTCCCTCTATAATTCTTTACACAAATTATGTCATTGTAGTGGACCCTGAAGATGAGGAGGTAGAACAACAAAACGTCTCTGACAGTGATGCGAATCCTCCGAGCCCTAGTGATGAGGATTCTACTAAGTCAAGAGGTAAATGATGGAATCTGATTATCTTGTCAAGCTTTTTAGTAGAGAGCATATCAATATTTGGCAAATTTGTATGAAAAACAATTTATTATTGTGAGTTTTGCATTTGAAATGAGCTCTCATTAAAAGTTTTTAGTCCATTTCTGAAGAGTAACTTGAGATGAATTACAATGTTTGAGCAAGTTAAACCAATTTTTGCCTGCTTTGATCACAGAATCATAGAGCTGAGAAGACCTTCTATCTTCACTTATTTTAACAAACAGGTATGGAGAGCTTATGAGTTACCCAAGGGAGTTCCACAAATAGTAAGGAAATAAAACCAGGCTTTGAACCCAGGTCCTGTCACCACAACTATGACAGCCTTTCACACCCTCTCTTACATTACCTCCAAGGATTGGCAAAAATAACTATCTTAAATATGTGAGTGAAAAGTTATTTTACCAGTATGCTAGTTTTTTTAAAAGTCAGAGAAATTATGTTGACATTAGGTCTCTGTTTTCTCAAGATTTTGGCCTGGTTTTTAAGAAATTAATAATAGTTTAGCTTTAGTCAAAATTTTATCCCTATTTCTAGTCTAAATTCAACCCCACAGACTTATGAGAAAGAAAACTAGCTACATTCAGAGGAAGAACTGTGGGAGGAGAAACACAGAAGAAAAACAACTGCTTGAACACATGGGCTGATGGGGGAATATCATTGGGGATGTAGACACTAAATGATAACTCTAGTCCAACTATCAATAATATGGAATTAGGTCTTGATCAATGATAAATGTAAGATGCAGTAGAATTGTACGTTGGCTAAGGGTGGGGGGAGGATTAAGTGGAGGTTTTGGGGGAGAGGGAAAGAACATGAAATATGTAACTGGGAAAATATTCAAAAAAAAAACTTAAAAAAAATAAATTCAACCCTACATCAGCAATTGCATATAATAATAGTATAGTTCAATGTGTCTAGAGTTTTGGCAAGTGCCTCGCAGACCATCAAGTCCAACTCTCTGATCTTACTTATGAGAAAACCGAGACTAAGAGAAAGGAACTAATCTGTTTAGGGTCACTTGGGTTAAGTGACAGAAAGGAGATTTGAACTCAGGATTCGATTCCAAAGATGTGTACTTTTTTTTTTTTTTAATAATTGTATATTTCTGTTTATTGTTGTCTTTGTCACAGTCTCGTCTCTATTCTTTTTTTGTTTGTTTTGTTTTGTTTTGTTTTTAAACCCTTAACTTCTGTGTATTTGCTCCTTGGTGGAAGAGTGGTAAGGGTGGGCAATGGGGGGGGGGGGTCAAGTGACTTGCCCAGGGTCACACAGCTGGGAAGTGTCTGAGGCCGGATTTGAACCTAGGACCTCCTGTCTCTAGGCCTGACTCTCAATCCACTGAGCTACCCAGCTGCCCCCATGTGTGCTTCTTTTTGCCATATCATATTGGTTTTTTCCAAATGTTCAGCCCTAATCCAGGGAGAATTTACCTAAAGAAAGAAAAGTTACTAATGATATCAACATATAACGTTCAAACACAAGTCAAAAAATTTTTTTTAACTAAACAGAACCAGTAGTCTTACACTGCAGTCTCTTCGGCCCTCAGATTGAAAGCCCATAGTTTCACTTTGTAAGTATTACCATTAAAATGACAATAAGTCAGTGTTCTCTATTTCTATCATCCCTCTTAATATATCAAGACAGATTTTTAATAACTAAGATAATGAACCCAGAGAAAGAAGCTCTAGAAGACTGAGGGAAGCAATTGGTAGTTAATGCCCTTTATATGCATTTGCTTGTCCAGGAGGAATAGGAAGAATTCTCAGGGCTTTCCTTGGGTACCCCTACTCGCCTAGAGAAGGCCTTCTCCCAATCGCCACTGATAGTGTGCCTTGTGGACATTGCTATTTATCCACCCATATTTGTCCTTTCCTCCTCTTCTCCCAGTAGAACCTTGGGCTCCTTGAAAAGGTTGTCTTTGTATCCCTTACTCCTAGCACAGTGTCAAAGGGCTTTAAAAATGCTTGCTAAATTGAAGTGAATCTCTTACACTAAGGCAGATAGGAAGAATATTGCCATAGAAGAGATGAGGGCCATATTGACAGAGGAGAGATAACTGCTGCATTTTCTAGGTATGTTTAATGGGGTATCACCTTGAAAGTGACAAAACTGCTTCATTTTCTAGCAATGATAACAATAATTGGGAAGTAAGAGCGGTGCAGTGGGATAGAGCAAACTGGGACTACAAGTCAGGAAAGTCAGAGTTCAAATTCAGCTTCAGACACTTACTGGCTATGTGACTCTAGGTAAATCAATTAAAATCTCTTTCCGCCTAATTTCTTCATCTGTGAAACAGGGATAATAATGCCACCTGCTTTCACAGGATTGTTATATGGATTAAATAAGATAACATGTATAAAACTTTGCAAACCTGAAAGCCCCCTCTATAAATGCTAGTTATTATTATCAAGCAGTGCTGAGTTATTCAGAACTTTTTCCTTTTCTTTTTTTCATTTAAGTATTTTTCCATGGTTACATGATTCATGTTCATTCTCTCCTCCTTTCCCTCCCAAGCCAACAAGCAATTCCACTGGGTCATAAATGTATTATCTCAATACTTATTTCCATATTCATTTTTTGTAATAAAGTATCTTTTAAAAACCAAAACCTCACATCCTATACCCATATAAACAAGTCATAAATGTTTTCCTTCTGTGTTTCTACTCCCAGAGTTCTTTCTCTTAATGCAGATAGGATTCTTTCTCATAAGTCCCTCAAGATTGTCCTGAATCATTACATTGCTGTTAGTAGCAAAGTCGATTATATTTGCTTGTCCCACAGTGTTAGTACAGTGTTCTGGTTCTGCTCATTTCACTCCACATCAGTTCATGGAGGTCTTTCCAGCTTGTATGAAAATCAAACAGTTTATCATTCCTTATTGTGTAATAGTATTCCATCACCATCATATACCACAATTTGTTCAGCCATTCCCCAATCGAGGGACAACCCCCTTATTTTCCAGTTTTTTTGCCACCACAAAGAGTGCAGCTATGAATATTTTTGTATAAACGTTTTTCATTATCTCTTTGAGGAGTACAAACCTAGTAGAGGTATGTATGGCTGGATCAAAGGGCAGGCATTCTTTTAAAGCCCTTTGGGTATAATTCCAAATTGCCTTCTAGAATGCAGCAGTGTATTAGTGGCCCAATTTTGCCCCATCCCCTCCAATATTTATTATTTTCCTTTACTGTCATATATCGGCCAGTCTGCTAGGTGTGAAGGTGGTACCCCAGTTGTTTTGATTTGCATTTCTCTAATCAGGAGAGATTTAGAACACTTTCATGTCATTATTGATAGTTTTTATTTCTTTGAAAACTTCTTATTCTTATCCTTTGATCATTTGTTAATTGGGGAATGGCTTGATCAGAACTTTTTCTTGAATCAAATGGAACAAGCTTTGGAATTTTCTACAAGAACTCAATGATCTCTGAATTACTTAGTATTTGCCATTTTTGTTATAGTGACCCTGTGTGATCCTGGGCAAGTCATTTAGACCCCATTGCCTAAACCTTTCTACTTTTTTTACCTTAGAATTGATTCCAAGATAGAAGATAAGGGTTTTTAAAAAATAGTGAATTATAAATTGTCTAACTTAGATTATAGTTAGGTTTGTAATTCATAAGTACTATATAATTATATGAATATCATTACCTTAAAAAATTCTGAATTAGAGTTTTGTTACTTTCAAGTTAATTCAGGAACTAGTATAGTATGTACGGTAAAGGGAGATTAGATAGTGGCAATTAACAAGAAAAATTAAAGAATTTTAAAATTACAACCATAATGGACTATTGCAGCATATAATATATCACAAACATGAAAATCCTCAAGCATGCAGGAAAGTAAAATTTATTTATTAATTTATGATTGTTCATAGTCTTATTGTGAAATAGAAGAACTCAGATTAAAATCACAACTTTCTCTGACCTTGGGGCTCAAGGAATTTATGATTTCTGAAGTTCAAGGATCCAAAAATCACAATGTGTTGAAATGATCTCCATCATGAATCATTGAGGTCTCATAGAACATGATTATACCAACTAAAGGTTATTTGAAGTCTATGATCCCAGAGTCTTTGATATAATGAAGCAGTTGCTCAAATAGCATGTCCTTTTGAGGTGGTGGAACCAAATACAGTGCCAGCTGTGGCTTTACTTCCTGATCCATTTCTTTATCAACATGAATTTTTTTATCCAAAATTTACTCTTCTATATAATGTATTAGTATGAATTGCATCTGCAACAGTTTTGATAAAACTTTATTTTTAAGTCAATATCTTTCTTTGTTTACCTGTATATATACTTCTTTAAAAATTGCTGGAATCCAGAGACCTGAGTTCAATTCTCAACTAGTCCACTAACTCCCTGTGTTAGCTCGGGAAGTTCTACTCCTTATTTGAGCCTCAGTTTTCTCATTTATGCAATGAGTGGTTATGTGTACTAGAGGGACCTCCAAGGTCCCTTCCTACTCTAGTTGCTCTAACCTTATATTCTGCTGCAACTCTGTCATTTTGAATCATTAGGGTTTTCCAAGATTTTTAATCTTCTAAACCATATTCTGTGTCTTGTTATGTCTCCAAAGAATATTCTAGAAAAAAGACATCAGCTCTTAGCTCTTTTTCAATGTGTTATCTTTTTTTTTTAAAACATAACTAAGACTTCTGCTATCATCATACCCGTCCTTATGACAAATAAGTACAGTTATAAGGGAAACAAGTCAGCATGTCAGCTGGGCCTGAAAATGTATACCTCCTTCTATACCTATAGCTTATCGATCTTCTGACAAAAGATGAAGTGTGCTTTCTATTCAGTTCTCAAAAGCTGCTCCTACTCACTTCATCTGTTAGTAGTGTTTAGTGTGGTTAGTGTGCTTCATTGTGTAAATCAATCTCATTATTCTGCTGCCTTTGTGTTTTGCATTGGTTCAGATAAGCTTCCTCAAACATTTACGAATTCTTCATCTTGATCATTTCTTATGGGAAAATAATTTCCCATCAAATTCGTATATGAGTTTGTTCAGTGGATGGGCATCCTTTTTTCCCCCCAGCTACTACAAAAAAGTAATGCTTGCATCAAATATTTTTTTAATATATGGAATCTTTCCTGCCATCTTTGATCTTCTTGGTCACAATTATGCCTAATATCACTGGGTCAGACTTAGTACAGGTATAATAATAATTCAATGACTTTTATAGTATAACTCCAAATTATTGCTTACCAGAATGATTGGACCAACTCACAGCTTCACAAAACAGTTCATTAATTATATGGTTTTAGCAAATATATTCAGATGCTGTGCTAGATACAATCATGGCCTTGTGATATGACTTTTTTTTTTTTTAAACCCTTACCTTCCATCTTGGAGTCAATACTCCTGTCTCTAGGCCTGGCTTTCAATCCACTGAGCTACCCAGCTGCCCCTGTGATATGGCTTTTTAAATTGAAGAACTTAAAAATAGGACCTGCGTAAATTATGCTTTTAAAACATGAAATGTCTTTTTATTCAGTATATCTTGCCTTTATTTTTATTTATTTATTTTTTAAACCTTTAACTTCTGTGTATTGGCTCATAGGTGGAAGGAGGAGTGGTAAGGGTAGGCAATGGGGGGTCAAGTGACTTGCCCAGGGTCACACAGCTGGGAAGTGTCTGAGGCCGGATTTGAACCTAGGACCTCCCGCCGTCTCTAGGCCTGACTCTCAATCCACTGAACTACCCGGCTGCCCCTTGCCTTTATTTTTAGATTAAATCTTTAGATCTCCTAGTTCAGTATCCAGAATCTCATTGACAGCCATTATAGATTGTTTTTAAGGCATGTTTCCTTCCTCCTTCTTACTTTTTCTGTTTATGGGTAGGTATTCTTATTTTTTTCCAGTCATCTTTCCTTAGTTTTATTAAAGTATAGCAAAAGATAAAGAGAAATCAGTGATAAAAGGGAGAGAGAAAAGCATGCATCTTTTAAGTGTCTGAATTTCTTGAATTCCCTATGTCCATACCCAGATTTGAATTTGAAATTAAGAAAAAAAATCACTTTGACCTTTCTAGCACTGGTTAAATGTTGATAGTGGACTTATGATTTTGTGCCTTTTGCTTCTTAAAAGGTTTTAGAATTCAATCTATCTTTATACCAAATTTTCAAGCATTACCAAAATAAGTCCTTTTTGGGGAACTTGTTAATAATAAATCATATCTTGGTATCAAGATTTTTCTACTTGGTTGTACAAGTTTTTTGGTTCTTAAGTGTTACCTTCAAGCTTCAATGATGATAGAGTATATGACTCTTACTTTGTGACCACCCTCTGTAATGGCCAGGTAGTTGCTTATAGGAAACATCTAGGGTGTTTGTGTGTTTGACAAAGCTTTATGTGATCCTGGAGAGGTGGTTTCCTCATGTATGTGCTAAAGGTACCATACCATACTGAAGGGAAATGTTCTTAGTGTTGGACAAGTGGAATATTAAAAAAGCCCAAGTCTCACCTTCCTAGAGGAAAAAAAAAGACCAGTCTTGGAGTCAGAAACACCTGTTTTTTGGTTTTTTTAGTTTATTTATTTTTTTTAGTTTATTTTTTTTGACACATATATTCTGGGTCCTGTTACCTTAGGCCAGTTACTCTCCTTATTGCCTGTTCTTTTAAATTGTAAGGTTCTGATGAATCTATATTAGAGGGGGTTACCACACAAGTCATTATTTTCCTACACAGATAAATAAGATCAAAAGTTGAGACCCCAAAAATAAGAGTATGTATGAATAAGGTCATGGTAAATTTCTTTGAAAAAGCCTAAAATTTTTATTTTTTTATTTTTTTTTTAAACCCTTACCTTCCGTCTTGGAGTCAATACTGTGTATTGGCTCCAAGGCAGAAGAGTGGTAAGGGTAGGCAATGGGGGTCAAGTGACTTGCCCAGGGTCACACAGCTGGGAAGTGTCTGAGGCCAGATTTGAACCCAGGACCTCCCATCTCTAGGCCTGACTCTCAATCCATTGAGCTACCCAGCTGCCCCCTGAAAAAAGCCTAAAAATTTTGGGAAGAGTTATTTTTCTGATTTTCAAAATGAAAAAACAAATACTAGATTCTGGTCTTTAGGAATATTTTTGTTTTAGCCTTCTTAAGTATCTTGTATTTTTTCTGCCTCTGTTTTCTAATGCAGGTCAAGAAATCAAACTTCCCAATCAGCAGTCACCATTGCTAAGTAAGTACATAAATGTTTGCTATTTTTCCTACTGATAAGGAGCCACTTAATCTTGCTTTCTATCCATAAAAAGTACTATGGTAGGACCTTAAACTATTAGGCTTCTTTTTTCCTTTTAAATCACCAGCATACCAGAGATATAGTATAGTGGTTGCTTTTGTTGTAATGTGGGTATATTATCATATATCATCCAGATTACTATTGGATTTTTTGTTTTTGTTTCCCCCTTTTTGACATCAATGCCATGATGAAGACATCAGGGTAGAGAAATGAGAAGGTTCCATACTTCATGCACAATTTATTTACAAGTCATTGAATGCATCCTGTTTGTTAAAAATTACCTAGGAAGAAGATGAAATAGAATTTTACTTATATCATTCATTCTCAATTGAGAAATGGTTCCTCACTGATAAAATGTTTATTTTCTCCCTAATTAGAGCCATTAAATTAAGGATTGGAGGGGAAGGTAGAGTTTATAAACTCTTGGGTTATAAGGATCATGTCAAACCTTATCTTGGTATCCTGCCTGGCATATCTGTGACCCTGGCCTATCCCACTGTCTTGTCTTTTCCCTTTATTTTTGAGCTTAATGCTGCTAGTTGTCTGGCTACTACCGTAGTTAGTCATGTTTTTGACCTTTTTGACTTATTAACCTCATAACAATGTGTTAAATATGTAATTGTTTCTAAAAGCTGTGCATTGAAATGTTGATGTTTTCATTTCCTTCCTTTTACTCCAGCTTCCCAGGTTCCAGCAAAACTTCCAGAATGGTCTGGACAGAATGCAAGACTACGGACAAAAATGCCAAGTAAGTGGACGAATTAGTTTTGTATGCCCACTGTTTAGTTGTTAAGTAGATTAGTGATGATAAAAGAATTTGCTTGCAGTGATAAGCAAAAATACCCAAACCTCCAAGGTCCTCTGACTTGCTTTATATAAAGATTTGTAAGTGTTTTATAAGGTGCTTTGGCTCTTTTTAAACTGACAGTTAACAGTTCCAATGAGACATTGTTCCCATATTGTACTGCCATTTCTTTACTATGGACGCCTTTTTCTGTAAGTTACCTCTCCAAAAAGATATTCTGGTTTACTTTCTGGGATATAATGTCATTATTTGGGGAAGCTTCATTTACCACAGTTTTAATGAAATAATGGCTATATATAGCCTTTGGATTTTGTTTGTAAATATGTATGTAGGATAAGTTATTTGATCTGTTTTTAAAGAACTTAAGAAATGCTAAAAGTAATATTATCTTAACATTATAAGAAAATACATAGTACTTGGATTTGAAGTGACATTCAATCTTAAGTATCTACTCTTTCATTTATCTAGGCCAAGTGGGACCCCTTGGATTTCTTTTTCTTTTCTTTTTTTAAACCCTTATGTTCTGTCTTAGAACCAATGCTAAGTATCAGTTCTAAGGGGCTAGGTAAGGGAAGAAGTTAAGTGATTTGCCCAGGGATAACACAGCTAGAAGTTTCTGAGATCAGATTTGAACCCTTGATCTCTCCCATCTCTTGGCCTAGTACTCTATCCATTGAGCCACCTAACTGCTTTGCTTCACCACCACCACCCTTGGATTTCATAGAGATCCATGACAAGGAGGGTCTCCTGAAGCTAGATGAGTGAAAGGAATGTAGAACATGCAGAGAAGGCACAATTTCTTGTCCAGTTGTATCACTCATGTTTAACCACAAAGTAGGAGTTGGACTTTGGAACAATGCTGGCCTTCTCATAAACTCTATCATAATCCTTATCTGTATTTTATTATAATTGGGCTTAAGTATGTAACATAAGAATCACTGTCTATCATTGTTAAGCCTTGCTTAAATTCTCTTGCCCACTTGTATTTTGTATATTTATGTGCTTGTTAATATTTCAGTCTATTACTCCTTGAATGTACATACCTTGAATATACATACATTGTCCTTTCTCTTCTGTTCAGTACAAGCTTCTCTAGCTTTCTCCTTATTTTACATTCCTACTATTTGATGCTGCCAATTAGACTTTGAAACAGACTCAGTGAGACTTTACCTTCCTTTTTTGGCTCAGGCCATTCTCATTCCCTTTCCCTCCCTGCTACTCATAGTCATAGCTCATTTCTTTAGCAACTATTTCCTAAGAATAGTGTTAGCCTAGTAGTAGTATCAGTTGCCTTAAGAGACATTGTGCTCACCATAGTATTAGAGCCTAGTTACCTCCTCTCCTTCATTAAAAAAAAATATTTTTTTAACACTATACCAGGCTTGTCATAGGCTTGTCAACATTATAGAAAATGAAATTACTGTGGATGTTGAGTTTATAATAGCATACATGACCAGTCCATGATTTCATTTTAAAGTATTTCATAAGTTCCTTAAAAACAAAGAAAACAGGGGCAGCTAGGGGGAGGGGGGGGTAGTTCAGTGGATTGAGAGCCAGGCCTAGAGACAGGAGGTCCTAGGTTCAAACCCGGCCTCAGACACTTCCCAGCTGTGTGACCCTGGGCAAGTCACTTGACCCCCATTGCCCACCCTTACCACTCTTCCACCTATGAGCCAATACACAAGAATTTATGGGTTAAAAAAAAAAGAAAAACAAAGAAAACAAATTTAATACAGATAAGGAGTGGGAAATAAAAATCCACTTCAAACTATGGTAACCCTGGGTGGTAATAATAGTAATAACATTAGGAAGTCTGTTCATTTGGGGAAAGGCAGTTCTACATTTATTTCAAAACAGACTTGCCATAGGTTTCCTTTCTCCCTTCTTTACTCCTTCCCCAATCCTAATGACTTTCTTTCCTTTCCTCAGCATTCCAAAATTCATCATTTAGTCTGACTGCATAATTTTGTCAGCTCAGGTAAAGTCACTAATGGTTTTAAAAAAGGGAGGTGCTGTGCAAGCTTTTTTAATATCATTCCATCAGTATTTCAAAGTAGATGGCAATGTATAGTTCCCTCTCTAGCAAGGGCATTTCCTCCATTAGATTGTTGATGACATACAAAATCACTGTATAATAATGATGACAATCTCATATTTAGCCCTTGGGTAGTAACAAATATTACTATTTTACAGATAAAGACTGAGGTACAGTGGGTTGCCTAAAATTACCAAACTAGTATTATGTGTTGGAGGCCAAGCCCCAGGTGTGATTAGAGTTGGAAAGGAACATAAAGATCATTTACTTCGAACACCCTAACACCCTCCCCCTTGTTTGTTTGTTTTTTAAACCCAATACTGTGTATTGGCTCCAAGGCAGAAGAGTGGTAAGGGCTAGGCAATAGGGGTTAAGTGACTTGCCCAGGGTCACACATCCCTTGTTTTTTAATAGACAAGGAAACTGGCATTCAGGGGAGATAAAATGACTGTCTGAGCTCACATTCATATAATTAGTAAATGGAAGGATCGAGACTTAAACTGAGAGATCCTCTTTCTACACTGCTCTGAGCTGGGTGCTGCTACCCTGTCATTTCCATGTTAAGATGTTAATGAGTCTCCTCTTTAGAGAGCTATTACTGATGAGAATAAAAGGATCCCAGCCATCTGCTTCTTATTGTGAAGGTAGTGAGTAATTATCACTCTACCCTCTCGGTAGGAATAGTTTGAGCCCCAACCCATAAAAGTTTCATTTTGGAAATCTGTGCTACTTTCAATATTTTAATTATGTTATTAAGAATCGACAGTGTTTCATTTACTGATTTTAGAGCTTGTCCTGCCTTACCAATATTGTATTGTATATTGATAGTTTGGGAGTGGTAACTATAAATACATATGTCAGTTCTCTTTTTTTAATTAGGTAAATCCTAGGTGTGTTACAATAGTACCTATTGTGGACACCTCCTCATGATGGGAAATTTAAAAAAAATTAAGTCTCATTACCTTTATTTATCTATTTTCTACAAACAGCATCTAAATTTAAATTATAGTTTAAGCTATGTTATTTATACCAGGATAGAGCTATTATAGATGATGAGTTTTATCCCTTATTTTATAGACTTATTTCGATAACTCTCAAGTTCATAATTGTTCTGAGACTTTGGGGGAATTTTATTTTAGTGAAGTATATATTTGTATTTGCTTTTTGGTCTTGAGGTCAAAATTTTAACTGCCTATTCCAGAGATTCCTTAACCTGCATATTATATGAGATTGAGGAAGATTTGGAAAACCACTGGGCTTAAACTACTCTCCTTTTATTTGGGAGGAAAATATCCAATGTTTTAAAGAAAAAGATTGAAAGTGTTTCAACAATTGTGTGAGGCAGAGACACTAGGATCAAGGTTTATTTGAAAAAGTCTATAAGTAGCCTATATTCAATTTTCTTTTTCCTTGCAGCATCTACATTAAGCAAGAAGAACTTGATTCACGATCATTTTTCAGATGGTATGATGATACATATTAAATTTTATCACGTGCTTGACCTGTTTTCTTTTTTCCCTTGACTTGTCCCAGAACATTCTCTACTCCTTTTAAATAATTAAGATGGGATAGTGATACTTTAATTGACTTAAAGACCTTATCGCAACATTCAGTATTGGATCTTCAAATTTTATTTTTAGCCACTTTTTATAGATAATGTGAGGATCTGGTTTTATAAAGATTTATAATTTAATGAGCAGTTTAATCTTCCATTTGACAAACACGTGTTAGGTACCTACTGTGTATAAGGCATTATTCTAGGCCTTGACAAAACATATAGAGCTAAATTATAAAAGAGAAATAGCTTATTTCTAGTTTGGATGTATTGGGGATGGGAGAAAAGAAGTTTAGATCATAAAGTCTGAGATATAGAGCTTGGAAGGAACTTTAAAAGTACATCTGGTCCACAAACCCCCTATTTTATAGATGAGGAAGCTGAGGTCCAGAGGCGGAAAGTCACTTGCTTCTATTCACAAAAGGAGATTTGAACCCAGTCATTCATTATCTGGCCTTGTTTCACTCTCAAGCCCAATACCTGTCCTCATCTTTAGGAACTACAGCCATCTAGTCCCACTTCCTCATTTAGCATATGAGGAAACTGAAGCGCCCAGAGAAGTTGAAGTAATTTAGCCCAAGGGGGTCATTCAGGTTATAAGCAAAAGAGCTAGGCTTCATTCTTGAAAGTCTCCTGACTTCAGATCCAGAACTCTTTCCACTAGGATGCGGCTATAGCTCTGCCCACATAGCATCCTCATCTCATACTTGGCATGTCTAGTCATGAAGCCTGCTTTCTCTGGGGCTTATTTTTGTAGTCCGTTTATGTTGATGTTTGGGGATGTTTGCTTGGTTCCTTTACTCAAGGAATAAATACCCTGGAACTTGCTATAGAGGATGTTGTGCCAATAGCCCTAGAGTTTTTAACAGTGGAAAGTTGGAGCATGGGGTGAGGTTTATTAATGGAAATATGGAAGGTAGAAGGAGGAACAAGATTTGGAAGAATGATGATGAGCTCAGTTTTGAAGAGAGTTCAAATTCAGTTCAGGAAATATTTCTTAAATGCCAGATAGATACAGAGCACCATATTATTAATCACCAAAGAGGCAGAAACAATAGGATCCAATATATAGGTCATGCTGTTTAATAGGATAGAAAAGACATTAGAAATTCCAGGAGGGAGATCCACTCTAGCAGGAGGCTAACCTGAGGAAGAACTTTCCCCAGCAATACTCAGTCATGCTTAGCTTATTTTGGTAAAGACATAAGCCATTCTATATGCTTTAGATCCCTTTACCAGTATGGTGAGCATTTGTGGGTCCCTTCTCAGAATCATGCTTTTATAAATGCATAAAATATATTAGATTACAAAGGAAACCAATTATATTGAGATTATTAATCAAAATATTTTTAAAAACAAATTCATAAACCCTAGATTAAGAACCTCTGACTTAAATGTTTGTTCTTTTTATATGAAGGTGAAGGTGGTCATCATGAGATGCTGCTTGAGCTGTCAGAGGGTGTTTTAGGATTGAGGAAGGTGAAAACCCCCTTGAGTTTTATAAGGGGCCTGGTAACTTTTGAAAAAGTAGTTTGAAGTAGGCATAGGAGGCACATGTTGTAAGATACTGAGAATGAATGGATGGCGAAGAAATAGAGGCAGTAGATAACCATTCTTTTTTAATGTTGGTCAGTGAAATTAGCTCTTAGAGAATGGGGTCAAAAGAGAAAGGAGAGGTGGGAGGCAGTGATGAACAAAAAGGCATAAATGAATGGGGTTAGTTTGGGAAGCAGTTTTAGACGAATAGGAAGATGGAAAAAATGGTAGAAACAGAAGCTCCAGAATTAAAAGCTATGACCACACACTCTTAGTTTCTTGTTCATGTTCTTACTTTTTTTCTTTTTCTTGATTAGATGGAAATACCAAAAATTTTAAACCTAAATTGACAAGACTATTGTCTTTCTCAATCCTTTCAACAGATGATAACTGCCATAAGTCAGAGCTTAGAAACAGATCGTTATTATCTGTCAACCTAAGTAAGTACTTTTCCTTAATTTCTATACTTGACCTTATTCTTCAATGAAACTATATTAATGATAAGTTATTCACAGAAGTTGTAAAATCTCAGCATTGAAATGGACCTTAAAGATCACTTATTCCAACCTTTACTTTATACCTGACAAAACTCCTTTCTGGTTATTCCACAATTAGGTTTTCTATTTCATTATGATAGCAGGACAGTTAACTTTACTGCTATTGAAGAAACATGGCTTAAGCGCTTCAGGGAAAAAAAAAACCATTGATTTTAAGGTCTGGTAAATATTTAATATAAGAAAAGCCAAATGTTGGGCTCTTCCTTTAACTCTTAATTGGCTCTCACAATCAAAAGGATGTAGAAGGTTACTGGAATAGGTTTTGTGATGCTTTTAACACTAACAACCATTTATGCTGGACCTTTCAGAATGCAGCATCTTAAAATGTTGTATAACGTTGCAGTACAGCACACCCTCCTCATTGGTTTGTAATCAAAGATGAGAAAATTCCAAACTCAGTTTTACTACTGTTAAGATACTTATATCACAGAAAAAAATAGAATCAGCTTGTGGTTCCAAAAAACCAAGTATATATTATGTACCTACTAATGCAGTGATGGGGGCAGCCTTTTGAGCTCGGTGTGTCAAAATTCATCAAAAAAACCAAGCATAACTCGGGTGGTATGTGTCACACTTTGAGAAAAAAAACCATAATTTCATGACATTTATAGTTTAAATAACAAAAATGTATAATTTTAATATATAACTGTATTTAATAAACCAAAATGGGTAAATTAATATAGATAGAATTGTCACCTATAGTGCACAGTTTCTACACTACAAATGTTTCATCCTCGGCATGCGACCCCACTTCTCTGTGTGTGGCTGCATGTGGCCGCATGTCATCGAAAATGGCTACACGTGTCAGTGGTTTGCCATCACTGTACTAATGTGTGGAGCACTGTGTAGATAGGTATACCAAGACCCAGAGTATGTTAAAAGACCAAAGTGAAAACAGTCATTCCCCCTGAGGAGCACTAACTAGTACATATTACTGGGGCCTATGTACATATACAGGTATATACAAAAGATGCAAGATAATTTGAGGAGGGGAAGAAGCACCAACAACTGGGGAAACTTGGCATTGTAGGAAATTAAATATAAAAGCAAAATCATAACTTATTAGTGATACATGGGAGATTAATTTGAGTTATCCTTTTTTATTCTCATAATTATAATATTAAAAACATTTCATCTAAAATTCCCTTTAATAAGAAATCATTTCATAAATTTGGTCTAATATTGTTCTTTTCCTCATTTCATATTGCCCTGTGACCACAGTAGAAATAAATATTTAGATATGCTTTGTGCTATTTCTGAACTTCTTACAGCATTTTTCTCTATTACTATAAGGGGCACTTTTTAAAACTATTTCTGCAATTTTAGAGCTAGAATGAACCTTAGAAATAATTTCCTATTACCCATGGCAGTGTCTAAAGAAATATACACACATATATATATACAATCTTGAATATTTTTGCATGTATGTAACTATATTTTAATATGGTTGCTCTTTTTAAAAAATGTAATAATTTTGTGTCTATATTTGGAGAAACTATATTCTTATGTTTCATCAATCCTTTTTTTTTTTTACTATCCTTCCCTTATTTTCTAAGTATAAAACAGAATATGTTACAAAATTTAATGTAAAATTTCAACAAGTGATTCTTCTGTGATGTGCTAGGAAAGTAATTTTTATGTTTGTCACTTCTGTTATTTCTAAGGAGATCAATCCAAAAAGAAGTCTTCTGTCAAGTTTTGGCTGCTTCTAATGTTGATGTTTGGTGTTGTCCCTGGTTTTTTGTACATGAACTGGCCTTTCACCACAAACGTAAAAACCACTGCTGTGAGGGAATTCCAGAATCAGATGAAAAAACTTATGAAAAAGTACCAAAGTCAGGACGAAAAGTTATGGAAAAGGAGCCAGACGTTCCTGGAGAAACATCTAAATAGCTCCCACCCACGGCCTCAGCCCGCCATCTTGTTGCTGACTGCTGCCCAGGATGCTGAAGAAACACTCAGATGTCTGAGTGAACAGATTGCAGATGCCTACTCCTCCTTCTATAGTGTTCGTGCAATCCGGATTAATGGGACCGGCACATCCACCCAAGATAGTGACTATGTCAAGCTGGAGGTCGACCAGAAACTGAGCAGTGGGTTCAAGAATGGCCAGAATGCAGCCGTGGTTCATCGTTTTGAATCACTTCCAGCAGGTTCCACTCTCATCTTCTACAAGTACTGTGACCATGAAAATGCTGCCTTCAAAGATGTGGCCCTGATTCTTACAGTCCTCCTGGAAGAAAAGACCCTGGGGACTGATTTAGGCCTAAAGGAGGTTGAAGAGAAAGTGAGGGATTTCCTGAAGGCCAAGTTTACCAGTTCTGATACCCCAAACTCCTATAATCACATGGATTCAGACAAATTAAGTGGACTGTGGAGCCGTATCTCCCACCTAGTATTACCTGTCCAGCCTGAAAATTCCCTGAAAAGTGGGGTGTGCTTATAACTATCACAAGAACTGCGCAAGCCCTCTAACCAGTAATAAGAATCAGAGCTCTTTTTGCAAGAACTATTTTCTTTTTAAAGGAAATTAAAGTTCTGTTGTAAACATAGGACATAGTGAATGCAAAGCAGTGTAAATGTTTTAATTTCTTAGTCATCTTAATATGGTCTGTGATCTTGAAGAAGAAGGATCTTTTCTTTTTTACATACAGAACAGTGAAGAGGTAACTTAGAGTTGCAGTTTGCAGATTCCTCAAAGATCTCTTTGAAGAACCTGGGGCAGAATCGTTATAGATTTGGTCTCATTAATGAATTTGATAGACTTCTTTGTCATTGACCTTTCCAATTTTTTAGTTCATGTATTTTCTTCGAAGGCTTACTCTCCACTCTCCTCCCCCACATGCTTAATGATTGATCTAATGGGTAGCAACTCTTCTCTCATAGCAATGGGCTTTCCTCTTTTCCCTTTCCTTTAACACATTTTAGGTGTGCATTTATCCTATTAACTATTTCTTAGAATAACAGAAGCACTGAATATTTTCAAAGATTGGGGGGATGGAGAAGAAAATCTTACACAAAGTTAAATTTAATAATTAGCCAATTGAGACTTGGATGATTTAGGATTTTTATAGCATCCTTATCACAGTTAATAATTCAATCTTTCCTTTTTTTTATAGCTATCTCAATAGTTTTCCCATAGGGAATTTCTGATCCACTAAGATTTGGAAGGCAATTTATATCATGAGACCTAAACTCAATCCAACTCTTGAAGGGTGGGCAAATTCTGGGTAGTTTCTCCTGAACATATATGTTAAAACTTTTAATTCTAATCAGAATTTAAAATTGTAGGATCAGTAAATATTAACTACTTCTTCTGTATATATGTTTTATTCTAAGTCATTTAATGAAATACCATGAAGAATTATGAAGATTTACTATGCATATGTTTATTTTGAGTGCTTCATGCCAAAAAGATTATAAAGTACCACAGATGAAGAATTTTAAAATGTATATTAATGTAGTTTTATATATTTGTTGTAACTTTCAATCTGTAATTTGTAGTCCTCTTAAGTTGCTATAGTTTTTCTTAGATTCTTATAATTATGGAGTGACTTAATTTTTTTGGTTCTTAAAACTTGGTAAATCTTTATTTCTTATTCTTATATTTAATTTTTTTTTCAGAGTTATTATAGAGCTAGACATTAGTTTCATAATTGCCTTTGAATGACCGTCCTACATTTGATAGTAAATAGATAGGTGGTTCGATTCTTCTTTGGTGAGGCCACCTACATTCATAAATCACATCCCTATTAAAATGTTTTTCTAGCAATCTAAAGTTATGTTATTTGAATCATTTTACAAAAAAGAATTCCCAAACCAACAGGAAAATAATAGAAGGTATTGTTTTATACATACAAAAATTATTGGGTGGGGAAGTAAATGTTTTTATTAAATAGTTTTGTTGCTGACCAAGTAATTTTAAGTGTTTAATATGCTACTTTTGTTGTACCTTTTGGAAACATTAATTGTAGCAGCTGATTTGTAAATGACTTTCAATACTATTTTAGTAACAAATAAATTTACTTTTTTGGTTTTTATTAAAGAGCATGGTGTGAATTTAATGATAAATATTTAAACACATTTCTTATTTGTAGACCTCCTGGCCCCACTAGTGTTTCACTGTCCCATCATATTCCATCTCCTGCCTCCATCCTTTTGCACATGGTTTTTTCCATCTCTGAAATGCACTCTCTCCTCTCTTGAAGTTTCTAGTTTCCTTCCTTAGCTCAGGTGCCACCTTCTACAGGAAACTTTTCCTTAATCTCCTTCAAATTATTAGACAATCTCTCCCTCTTGAAATTGCTTTGTATAATAATGTATTTACTCATCTGTGTACCTGTATTATTCCCTCAGTAGAATGTGAGTTCCTTGATAACAGGCCTGTTTCATTTTTGTCTTTGTATCCCTAGCACCCAGCAATGCCTTACACATAGTAGGTATAAAGGTACTTATACATAGTAGATATAAATATTTGTTGAATTGAATGAAATAGTTCTTGAATGAGTGTGTTCATATTTGGAGTAATTTATATGGTGACTTGCTGAGAGACACGAAAGTTAAAGAAGGTTAGTGTCCTTCAAAAATCATTCAATTCAACAAACATTAAATGTTGCTTGCATACCTATGTATGAGGAGAGATTTGGAAATATAGTGATCCCTTTGAACTGGATGGACCTAGGGAGGCTTCATGGAAAAGAGGTCACACCAGAGCTGGATTCTAAAAGGAAGATTTCTGTAGGCAAAGATTTTAGAAGGCATATTGACATAATAAAAGGTAGATATGAGTTTCCTATTAATATCCAAGATGTTTTCAAGTAGTCTTAGTCAACTTAGACCCAAGTCCATGTAGAAGTCTTCATGTTTGATGGTGAAGTATGGGACTAAAATTTAAATAGGCAAATGAAGTTGAAGATAAAAAGATTAAAACACTGTGTTGGCTGATTCTTTAGAGCAATGACTATCCTTTCATAGTTCTCTTTAGGAAAAAGGAGCTAAAGAATATCCTCTTAAACATCAGTTCTAAAGTTCTAAATCCAGAAAATAAATTCATTGAAGAAAACAAGACAATTGATTTACAACTTAAGAATTGTCAGATGCTACCAATTCTTCCTTTGTTTACATAATTTTTGAATTTGGTACCTCTTGGGTAATGTGAGTTTAAAAGCCCTCTAATCTTCAAACAATGGAGGCAAGTTTTGGTCCCTTCAATCAGAGAAAGGTATAGTTGGGACAAGTGAAAAAAGTTATATAGTACATCACTACAGCCTAGGATTCTTACCTTCTCAAAAATGGGTTTCATGGTGGTGGTTATGATTGTTATGAGGATAAAAGGGATTCATAATCACAGTTCCAAGACTGGAATTTAAATAAAGGCAAAGTGATGTGTTCTAATATGTATGCTTAAAAGGAGATATGGCAGTAAAACAGACTTGATTTTTAATAGTGAACATACCAAAACATGCATCTTAATGAAGATTTTCATTTTAGCAAAACATTAAATACTATGTGCAATGCTTTCTGCTGGGAATAAAGGGATTTTTTAGAGTCCTTCAAATTAGTGACTTTAGGAAGGAAATATATCTGTTCCATACTCAAAACATTTAACTTGCCTTTTCAAAGCCTGCATTCTTTTAGGTATCTTAATGTTCTTGCAAAATATCTTGCATTCTTTTAGATCTCTCCAGTGGTGGCAAATCTGAAGTTTGATCTGATAAGCATTTATCTAGATATGCATTCTGGTATATGTATTTAAAAATCAATCTCATAGTTCATACTATTGCAGAAAAATTCCAATAATTATGTTTGCTAACAAGGAAGGCTTTGGAAAATAAAATTAAGTATTATGTCCCTGCTGCTATGTGCAAAGCTCTGTGCTAGGTACCCTTGGAGAAATGCATTTTTTTAAAAGTTTAAAATCAAAACAGGGTGGGCAAGATAAGATGTATGTATACAATCTTAGTGTAAGGTATAATGTGAAAAGGACAATGTATTGAGAATCTACTGTGTTGGGTAGGCACTAGGAATAGGGAAAGGAAAAAGTGAAATTCCCAGAATCACCAGCATTTATGTAGCACTTCAGGCTTGCAAAGTTCTTTAATAGTTAATCCTCACAATCCTATGAGAATAAAGTAGATGCTATTCCCATTTTATAGAAGAGGAAGCTGCTTGAAAGGTTAGATGACACAGAATCACAGGACTTGAATTCAAGTGTCATGTCCCTTAATCCAATGTCAAACTACTACTATTCATTAATCATGTTGCCTCTCAACAGGGTCTTATGTAAGTATATACAAATATACATTTTATAGAGACCTGTGTTTTCATTAGCAATCAGGAACACTTTATGGACACTCCCTCCATGGATAATACAGATCAGTAAATTCATCAGCAATTTACATTCTTAGATGTTGTTTTAGACTTTTTCTTTTTTAATTCTTACCTTCTGTCTTAGAATCAATACAGAAGAATGGTAAGGGTTAGGCAGTTAAGGTGAAGTGACTTGCCCAATGTGACATAGCTAGGGAGTGACTGAGGGTAGGTTTGAATCTAGGATCCACAGTCCCCAAGTCTGGTTGTCTTATCCATTCAAACACCTAACTTCCCCTGCTTTGGATTTTTTTTTTCTTTTTCTTTTAAATAGGCAATGGGGGTCAAGTGACTTGCCCAGGGTCACACAGCTGGGAAGTGTCTGAGGTCAGATTTGAACCTAGGACCTCCCATCTCTAGGCCTGGCTCTCAATCCACTGAGCTACCCAGCTGCCCCCCCTGCTTTGGATTTTCAAAGAGATTAAGTGACTTGCTTGGGGTCACACAGCTAATGTCAGGGGCTTGGCTTGAACAGGATAAATGCTGATAAAATCTGCTCATGGCATTGCATGCATATATATAATGGTATTTCAAATAGGTAACAGTACAATTAGAATCAAAATGTGTTCACACCCAGCAACCAAAGACCAGAAGTTTAAGAAGTATAACTTGTCACAACTAAAATTATGATTTCCATTTTCCTTATCTTTAAGCTTTCTCCAAGGCCTTCAGAAAAATCTTGTTGTCATCTGCAAACCTAAGGAAAATATACATCATCACCATCACTTTTATTATTAACACAATAGTTTCAACTTTATTTTTAACACAATAGTTTCAACTTCTCAAAGAGCAAAAACATCAAAACAGATCCATACTCTTGAAATCACTTAACTTCCTGCTAAACATTTAGCTGACTTCTATGTTAGAAACATAACAATTAGTGGAAAAAAGCCAAGAGCACGAAGAATAACAGTTCAGTAAGTAGTTGGGTGCCTATAAATCCACTGGCAGCAAGAAAGGCTGGAAACTTAAGGAGAAGCAAGTGTTTCCCCACGTTGGGAACCAGGTGGGGCTACCCAGTCTGGGAAATCCATGAGTCAGGAAGTATTTGGTCCTTGGGTAACAAGCTCACTTGAAAAGCCCCTCTGGCAACTTCATGACCCTTCACACCCTGTGGCTTTGTGACTTCATTGATGACTCATAGTGTTTGAATTTGATAATCTGGAAGGGCTGGATTTATAAGAAAACTTAGGTGGCAGAAAATAGCACACAATGATAAGATTTCCAAAAGATGCCTTGTGTCATAAATTGGTATGTTCCAAAGGCCAAAGTTTTGTTCCCTGTGAAATATTTCAACTCTCCCAGGATAAACCAGTTTGTAATTGTCAAATCTCTTTAAACCTAAGAGAAGGTGTGAAGCGCATTAGTCAGAGGGAAATTCAACTCCTCACTCATCCCTAACTTTGCCTGAATCTTAAGACACTCTGAACCATTGTTAATAAGTAAAAAACCAAACCAAACCAAACCAAAAAAACCACTTTCTGTTCCTAAAATTGAAAACTGAGAAAAGGTCATGAATTTGACAATTAAGAATTCACTAAGTAACTTTGGAGACCAGTTTCAGTTGAATGTTGAGGTCAGAAGTCGGTCTAGAGTGAACAAGTGAGAGAGAGAGGAAAGAACATCAATTGTAGGTGGTTTTTACAGAGTTTTAACCACAAAAGGGAGCAGAGATATGGGATGGTACCGAGTAGAGATGAATCAAATGAGGGAAGACTTTGGCATGTTTGTATGCAACAGGTAAACAGCCAGTAGAGATTGAAGAGGAATGAGAGAATGTGGACTGATAGAGGGGCCAATCTGATAGAGAAAATGCAATGAAATGAGATCACTTGTGCAGTAGATTCTCAATACACTGTCCTTTTCACATTATGCCCAACTTCTATACAGCTTTTGATACTGCTCTTCTCCCCCTCTCTTTTCTTTAGGTTTCTCAGTTCAGAAAACACTTCTAGGTATCCCTTTCAATAACCAGGTATACCAGTTTCCATCCAGGGGTCTGTGTATGTACCTAAGCCATCCCTTTGGAGTTTCAGGAAAAATTTTCCTGAGTTCTAAGAGCCTTCCTGGGTTGTAATATCCGTGCTAGAGGGAGGCAACTCCTCAATGTGAGTGGGCATTAGGAGAGTATCTCCAAAGCACATCCTACAGATAATTAAAAACAGCAAAAATAACTAAATTAGAAAAGTTGGTGGGATTACACTCTGTGGTTCTTTTTACCTTAAAAATTATGTAATTCTTTGATTGATAAAAGTTTACTGTAACTTCTATAAAGCCATTTCCCCTTATTTGAAAGCTGTTTAGAAATCTTAAATTCCAGAATGTGACTTCTACAAAAAGCAAAAAGCAAAAAGTTGTTTTTCAAGTTTTCCCCAAAGCAATCCACTCTACAAAAACATTACCAAGTGTGCAAATAGACATGAGTGAAGTTGAGAAGTATGCGGAACAAGAAAAAGTAATCTTCCATCCTTAACAAGAAAGAGTGTTTATTAAGTAAAGTATTGGGTAAATCGGGAAGCCCAGCATATTATATTTCTCATGCAATGTGAAGTCATACTTCAGATAACAAAATACTTCTGGCGCCGTTCATCTAAGGATTTCTAGGCACTTCACTGACATTATCTCTTAGTAAATGTTATTACTCACATTTTTATAGGTGGATAAGTTGAGATACCAGGAGATTAAAAGACTTGCCTAAGAAGATAGAATGAGTCAGTAGTCAAGCTGGATATAATGTCATCCAGGATTTCAGGTTCTTTCATCTATGATGTAATCACTAAGGTCACCTTCCCAAACTCTCAAAATAGAAAAAAAGTTATTTACATTAATTTTCAAAAACCTGATTTTAAAAAAACCCAATACATTCTGCTATAATTAAATTTAGCACACCCTTTGTCAGTACCAGTTGCTCCTTGTGAGAAGGAGGTCATTAGAGGAAATAATTAATTATTGATAATGGAATCTCCTACTTAAGGTTGTTTTAGTAAAATTGACTTAGAGATTCTATTCTTGGGCTGAGATCAAATCTTATTGTTTTGTCTTCATGTTTCCAATACTATTTTCTAGGAGAAAAAAGGCCTAGAAATTGTCCCATACCTACCACCTTTTCCAAATTCTGACTGGATCCTACAAGTGTCATGAAACTAAGAGGCATTCATACTTGTTATTGCTTCGAAAAGTCTATTCATCATCCCTCTGTAGTAAGGAATTTCCTATAGGTTTTTTCATTGTCTTGGAAGAAACAAGTTTCCACATTCACTTACTAATACTGCTTTGTGGGAAAAAAATCACGAGCAGACATATAGTTTAAATGATCTTTGTACCAGATTCTTGGGCTGATGTTAAACTGGAAAAACAGGATAAAAATGAAGTACTTGCGGTATCATATGTAATTAAATGTGAACTCTTAAGTGTATTTTTAGATGGGGAATCCAAAAATGAATTCCTTCTTTGCTAAGGCCTGAGGAGAGAAGATTAAAGGTTTCTTTTTTAGCAGCCACTGACAGCAACAGGTCCTAAACCAATGCAAGGAATTATATAGTCACATCTCTGGATAAATGATCCAAATCCTTTTCAGCACACTTAATTACCCTTTTTAAATCTTTGGTGTTATTAGGGAGTAAGTGCAGCATTTAAAAACAATTTCTCACAATTATATGCAAAAACAATTTTTGACATTTGTGTGTGTGTGTGTTTTTTAAATTTGAGTTCCAAATCCTCTTCCTCTCTCCCCTCCTCCTCTTCCTGAGAGGGTAAGCAATCTAAATGCAGCATTCTTAACTGGGTGTACATGTATAGAAAAACTGATTTCCAGATTTTTTTTTTTTTGTACAAACACAGTCATTTCTAAGATTGTGGTCTTTTGTTTTTCCCTCTCGTGTACAAAGAGATCAGCAGATGGATAGACAGCAAGGGAAGGAAGAAATAAGGCTCAATAAACAGAAAGGCTCTTCTTCCAAAACCACAGAATTCAAATAACTGGCATCTTTTTCTGGTCACTGCTCATTAGCAGTGAAATCCACATAAATGCTGCCCTCAAACATTTCTGGACGTAAAACACTCTGGCATGGATCAATGTTGTATATGTGACGATGAAATTGTGCACATACTGTTCCAATTCAATTCAACATGGATTAAGCAGTCTAGCATAGTGATACAATGAGATTTAAGTAAGATAATGTGTGTGTAAGGGAAAGTGTTCTACCCTACCCTGTTACAGTAATTAAATCGAGACTGTAATACCAAATGGTAAATGTAAGGGAGGGATGATATGATTCCATCCTGTCCTCACCTCCCCATAGATGTAACCATAGAATCAATCAACCAATCAACATGCCTAAAATTTAAGGAATTTTTGCATAATGTATGACAAGTCTTCATTCGATTTGAAATATTTTTGGATTTCTGCCATTGGCAAATGAGGCAACATAAGAACATCTTGCAGATTTTAAACAGTTGGCAAAACTTTGAAAACTTTAAAGCACCACATAAATATCAGTTATCATTATGAGATACCAAAACATAGCTCCTGATATCGAGGATCTTACAGTCTAGTAAGAAAATATATATAAAAATGCATGTATGTATCCAGATTTTTGCCTTGGTCCTAATTACTATTTTTTCCTGATTTTTATTCTTTGCTACATGAGATAGTGCTTGCTGAGGAGGGAAAGGAGGATATATTTGGAAGTGCAAACAAATCAATAAAAATGTTTAAGTAAAAATGCCTCGAGTGTTCAAACGTTAATAAGCTGTGCTTCTGTCGTAATGAGAATACAAAGCAGATAGTAAACTGCCTTTCATTCACATCTTCCTGACTCCAAGCCCAGCCCTGTATTTGTTATACCAAATTGCCTTTCTTTTCTGAGAGCTAGAGATAGACCCTGCCACCCAGCCACCATCACCTAGCCACCTCGTTTTACAAATGCAGAGGCGGAAGCTTAGAGAAATGGAATAATTGGCACAGGAGGGACATGGGTTTCAAGTAGGAGCAGGGATTTAAATTCAGGTCCTATGATTCTCAGATCTATCATCGTTCCACTATAAAATGCTGTCCCACCTAAGAGAGTTCAGGGTAGAAGGCATCTTAGAGATCACCTACTATGACTCTCTCATAGTACAGAGAACTGAAGTTAGAGCACTTGTCTTATCTTTTTAAATCCTTACTTTCTGCCCAGGGTCACATAATTAGGAAGTGTCTTAGGTCCCATTTGAACCCGGGTCCTCCTGATTCCAGGCCTGGTGCTCTATCCATTGAGCAACCTTGCTGCCCCCAGAGCAGTCACTTTAAAATAAATAAATAAATAAAATAAATATATAATAGACCTGGGATTTCATTGATGTGGTAGCTCCTGGTGAGAGAACTCTTTTAATAATGCAAATTATTAAATTAACAAATTTATAATTTTAGAGAGTTGCCTCAGGCTCTGAGAATTTAAGTGATTTAGCCAGGGTCCCCCAGGCAGAGGTCTTCCCTACTCTGAGGAAGGCTCCCTATTCATTATATTACAGTTGCCTCCTTTAGGAGTTAATATTATTGGAATCATCTGGCTTGTTAGAATAAAATAGTATTTATTTTGTGCAGACTTCTCCAGTCATGATGTAGCTCAGACATAAAACCATACATACATTAAAAAATTGCACTTGGTTCTAAAACCAATCCTCACTGCATTACCACGCCCCCCTCCCCATTCTTGGTCTGATCTGGGGCTCCCCTGCTCCCTTGTTATGTTTCTCAGACTTTCTGTTAGATAATGGAGTTGGATTTGCAACTAAATGCTCAAGTGTTCTCACTGGACAGGTGGAGGCAACCAGTCTCAGAATTCCAGGAGCATTTTCAGTGACTGATACGCCTCATTAAAACCTGTGGGTCTTCTTTCAGGACTGGCACCCAGCTGCCTCTTTCTATTTTTAGAAGGGTAACATAGATCGCCTGCCAAGAGTGGACAACTTCCCACTGCCTGTTGAAGTGGAGAAAGATCATCCTGCAAAATATGGCCTGGTCTCGTTACACATGGCCCCTGGAAGCTTCATTTTGTTTCTTTAGAATTGCAGCTGTCTTTGCTAAAAGATTTTCCACAGCATATTACGTTTTTTTTACCACTGGTTCGTATAGGCAGCCCTGAAACTTTCATGAACTCATTTTCTATAAAGCATTTACTCAGTTTATAGTTTAATGAACCGTCATAGTTGTTGTTTATGTTATCTAAAGAGAGGCCACCAGGGAATCTCAGAATTAGATTTAGATTTGGGAAAACCCTTAAAAATCATAGTCTAATTTCTTTGTTTTACAGATGAGGAGACTGAGGCACTGGTATAATCTATATCAGATTATTTGCCATCTTGGGATGTGGGAAGGGGAGGTGGGAGGCAGAGAGAGAATCTGGAGCACAAAAATGTCAGAAAACAATTGTCGAAAATTATTTCTATATGTAATTGAGAAAATAAATAAAAGAAGTAGATAGGGAGGGAAATTAGTCACTTGCCCAAAGCCACATAGAAAGTAAGGAACAGAACTGCAACTCTGATCCAGGTCTTTTGACTTCAAATTTTGTCCTCTTCTCACTTATTGAAGAAAAGGAGATGCTGCTTCGCCCACCCTCCACCCCCTTTGCTGACCATTAAATAGAACAAATCTTTGGAAAGACTTATAAGATCTATAGAGAGTAAGTATGGGAAATTCTAATTTAGTTAATTTGTTGGAAATACCTGATTTCAAAGATGTTTTTGTGGGTAAGGTTTACAATAATTGATGAGCAAAATATTCTTTATGGATCTGTGTGCTCGTTAATGTGGGTTCTCCTTTTAGTGATGCATATGGCAACCCATCTGTGCCTACTCATCATGTGCCATTCTTGTCTAAATTCTCCCATAGAGGATCCATATCACAGGGCCAAGGACCTTCTTTGCTCTCCCCATGATCAGCTCATCTTTGTTTTCTGGGCATACACATATCTCTCTAATGACATTTTTTATGCCACTTCTTGTAAGCAATTCTTCATTTTTTAATATGTCTAGGCTTTCTCATCTAATCATGTACTTCTCCATGACCCTTTAGGTGACCCTTGGGTTTAATTAAATGTCTAGGTTTAATTCTTTAGAGAATATAGTGTTCTGTACCTGAGAGCTAGATAGTATCACTGGAATGATATTATTAAAAAGATGGGTCTTTATTTCAAGGAGAAGCTTGTGGTCATTAAAACATGATTCATTTTCTCAAGAGCAATCTGCCTCACTGTGTTCTTCCTCTTCAGTTCTGGTTCCAGTCCATTGTCCATTTTCAACTTCTGTGCAAAAATGTGTGCTTTCTGAACAATTCAATGACCAATCACCATTCCAAAGGTCCACTGATGAAGTATGCTACTCACCTCCTGGATGTGTTGATGAACAAGCTCTATGTACTGTCCATCCCACAGCATCTCATAGTCTGGATGAAAGACATTCTTTATCTCTTTTCTTTACACTGTGTATATAGCTAAGGAAAACTCCTTGGAGTGATTATGAATCTCATTTAGGAGACTGTAAATGTTTTAGGATTTGATGCAATCAATGGGGGAAGGAAAGGGAATAAGTCTTTACATAGTACCTACTATGTGCCAGACTTTGTACAAAGTACTCCTACAGATATTATCTCTCATTTAATAACAACAACCCTGGGATAGAGCTGCTATTATTATCCCAATTTTACAGATAAGGAAATTAAGGCAAATAGTAATTAAGTGACTTGCCCAGGGTCAGACAGTTAGTTAGCAGATGACTAAGGCTGGATATGAACTTAGGTCTTCCTGATTTCAGGCCCGGAATTCTATCCACTATGCCATTAGCTACTTCAAAGCAGCAATTTCTGGTGAAATAATTTTTTTAAATAATATTTTGTTTCCCTCCATTACATGTAAAAATTTTTTAACATTCATTTTTAAAAAAAGCTTTGAGTTACAAATTCTCTCCCTTCTCCTGACTCTCCCAGCCCTCTCCCCTCCCTGAGATGGCAAGCTAGTTGATATAGATTTTACATGTGTAATCTTGTAAACATTTTTCCATATTAGTTTTGTGGAAGAGTTCCCAAATGCGGAAAAAAGAAGAAGGAAAAGGAAATAAAGTATATTTCAATCTGCATTCTAACTCCATCAGTTCTTTTTCAGAAGATAGATGGCATTTTTCATGAGTCTTGAATTGTCTTGGATCACTGTATTGCTGAGAATAATTAGGTCATTCACAGTTGTACATTAAGAAATATTGTTGTCACTGAATACAATGTTCTTCTGGTTTTGCTTACTTCACTTTGCATTATTTCATATAAGTCTTTCAAGATTTTTCTGAAATCATCCTGCTTGTCATTTCTTAAAGTACAATAATATGAAATAATTTTTAAAATCCTTCCTATAATTAAATCTTTGGTGCATTTAACTAGATTTAGATTTAACAAGCATTTATAATACTATCTACCAGACACTGTGCTAAGTAAGCACTTTACAAATATTATTTCATTTGATCATTACAGCAACTATGGTAGGTAAGTTTAATTATTCTTCTTCTATATTCAGTTTACACATGAGGATACTGAGGCAGAGATAGGCTTAGTGACTTGCCCAGAGTCACAGAGTTAATAAGTGTTTGAAGTCATCTTCCCAACTCCAAGTCCAAAGCTTTAACTAGGTTGCCACCTAATTGCCAACATGGAAAAAATATTTACAGAAGCTCTTTTTGTAATGGCAAAGAAGAAATTAAGGCACCAGTCAAGTTATGGCATATGAGTGTTGTGGGATATGACTACACCATCAGAAAAGCCCAAAGTGATCATTTTTGAGAAATCTGGGAAGACTTGTATGAACTAGTACAGAATGAAGTGAGCAGAACTTGGAGCTTTTGCACAATAATAACTATTTTAAAGAAAAACAACTTTAAAAGACTTAAGAATTCTGATCAATGCAATGCTGAGTCACCATTCCAAAGGCCCAATGATCAACTAGGATATTATAGGGTATATGAGAGTTGAAAAGGAGATGTTGTGGAGAAAAAAATTGACAAGACCTGGCAACTGACTGAATGTAGGGGATGAAGATGAAGGAAGAGTTAAGGATGGTTCAGAGATCACAAATCTGGGTGAGATCACAAATCTAGTGGTTCTCTCAAAAAAAATTGGGAAGTTTGGAGGAAGGAAGAGTCTAGAGGGAATATAATGAGTTCTATTTTAGACATAAGTTTAAAATTCCAATGGGATGTTCAGTTGGAAGTGTCTAGTGAACAGTTGATGTTGTGGTACTTAAGTTCAACAAAGGACTAGATAGATCTGGGGGCAGCTAGGAGGCACAGTGGATAGAGTACTGGTTCTAGAGTTGAGAAGATTCCTTTTCTTGAGTTCAAATCTAGGCTCAGACACTTAGTAGCTGTGTGACCCTGGGTGTTACTTCACCTTTATCTGCCTCAATTTCCTCATCTGTAAAATAAGCTGGAGAAGAATGCCTGCCCTTTGATCCAGCCATACCATTGTTGGGTTTGTACCCCAAAGAGATCATAGATAAACAGACTTGTACAAAAATATTTATAGCCACGCTTTTTGTGGTGGCAAAAAAAACTGGAAAATGAGGGTATGCCCTTCAATTGGAGAATGGCTGAACAAATTGTGCTCAAAGGAATAATAAACTGGAGGAATTCTATGTGAACTGGAAAGACCTCCAGGAACTGATGCAGGGTGAAAGGAGCAGAGGCAGAAGAACACTGTACAAAGAAACCAATACATTGTGGTAAAATAGAATGTAATGGACTTCTGTACTAGCAGCAATGCAATGACTCAGGACAATTCTGAGGGACTTATGGAAAAGAACGCTACCCACATTCAGAGGAAGAACTGCAGGAGTGGAAACACAGAAGAAAAGCAACTGCTTGAACACATGGGTTGAGGTGGACATGATTGGGGATGTGGACTCGAAACTACCAGACCAATGCAACTATCAATAATTTGGAAATAGGTCTTGATCAATGACACATGTTAAAACCAGTGGAAATGCACATCAGCTATGGGGGGGGAGTTTGGGGGGGTGAAGGGGAAAGTAAGAGCATTAATCATGTAACCATGTTAACTTTTCTAAAAAGTAAAAATTATTAAATGTTAAAAAAATGAGCTAGAGAAGGAAATATCAAACCACTCCAGTACCTATGTCAAGAAAACCCAAATGGGTCGCAGAGAGTTGTACTGGACTGAAAAACAACTTAAAAACCATCACAGAAGAAAGATCTGGAAGTCATCAAACATAAATGATAATGAAACCCATGGGAACAGATAACTGAAACTGTAAGTCCATGAGAGGGAATTAAGATCAAGAGCACATGTAATACAGCTGGCTTTCAGAAGAAATGTCACCTTTTCCTCTGATACTAAAGCAATGAAACAAAAAATGGGTATGATAGGAGTGTGAAGGAAATGGAGTAGGATGGAAGAGAAAGCTAACATTAGATGGTCTCTATGTTTCCAATATGGAAAGAGACAAAGTCCTCTGCTGAGAAGGAAGGAGTGTTGAGAATAGAAAATATGATTTAGGGTAGCTGACGGGGAGAATCTAAGAGTCAATAAGGGAAGAACAAAAGGATTTCCATAAAGAATCAGTTGAGATTGAATAATAGAAATCTATAGTGGAATCAATCAGCATGGTGGCGTACTTTCCCTATTAACACTGAGCTGCAAGAGAGTAGAAATGAAGGAGGTAGATAATGAAAATAGGAGTCATTGGGATTCAAGGGTAGAGGATGGTGTATAATTGACCAGGCAAATAATTGTGAAAGGCAAAAAGTCATACCAGAGCAAGAATGATTTGTGGACAAAGAAGGGGTTCAGGAGTCTTCCCAAATTAATTTCATATTATTCCTCCTCACAAAGTCTATGCTCAAGCCAAACTGTTCTACTTGCTTTTCTCTGTTCATGACATTCCATCTCCTTTCTCTATGTCTTTGCTTAGATCGTCTTTCAGGTTTAGAAAGCATTCTGTCCTCACTTTTTTCTCCCTTGATACCTTGCTTTTAAGCTACCTCCAACACAAGGATTTTCCTGATCCTTCAATGTATAAGTGCTTTCCCTCCCTCTTTCCCCAATAAAATGTGTTTATATCACATGTATTTATATTAACTTATCTGTGTTGTTTCCCTTCAGTAGAATGTAAGCTTCTTGAGGATGAGGAATGTTTCACTGTTTTCTTTGTATCCTTAGCATCTAACATAGTGTCTTGTATATGTCCTTGTTCTTTGGTTTACCCTAATCCTCTCTGACTAATGGGAGAGGAGTGTACCTGGAGTCATCAAGTAAGAAGAAGAGAATGAAAGGGGAATGCCCAAATTTCAGCTGTTAATTTGTCGAGTGTGTCACCTAGGAGATTGAGTAATATAGGGAGAGGGAGTTCCAGGACAAGAAAATGCAATGTAAGTATGGGAAGAGCCTTCATGCCAAAGGCTGCCTTTGAGTACACTCCATCACTCTACTAGCAATGAACAAACTTTTAGAAATAATTCAGATCCTATAAAATCCAGCCAATAAGCCAGTTGCTCTGGAAAAGAGTTACAATGAGGGATTGCAGGGCCTAGCCAGTGATAGAGTCGCTGGACAAGGAAAATTGTGAGAAAGAATGATCAGTGCTGCAGGTTCCAAGTTTTCCCACTTACTATTGGAAGTCCATGAATGAAAAAGCAGCTGGGAGAGACACTGGCTAGTACTCAAATCAGAGTGGCTCATATGGATCTGAGTCTAAGAAATTGAAGAAACTGAATTGTATCCCTTGGACTCTTGGGTTGAGGATATGCCTTTAGAGTTGTTTAGGATCACCTGGCTCTGGGAGGGTACAGAGGCATATAATCCATCCATGTGAGAGTTGTTTTAATATATTTGATTTTATTCCTTTTGCTCTTTAGGTTTTGTGAATTTGTCAATTAAGCCATATCTATATGGTCCTCATTTTTTTTCAATGAAATTCAGGATCAAAGAAAGAAAGCAGAATCTCCTAGAAGGTGGGGGCTGAATTAAGAATTTAATGGTGAATTCCATATAGACCCCACTTCTAGACTAACAAGTGGACCTTGTCATCTAAACAGGTAGTGGACCTAAGGGATGGAGGTTATTAACGTTCTGAGAATCACCTAGAACCTGTTTTCCTTTGGTGCTGGATGGAGTGCAAAACTTCAGGAGTAAGGGTGGGATTGCTGGTTTCTTGTCTTTCTGGTTAAACAGGATCATGCAAATAGCCAGCAGTGACCCTTCTGGTTGAACATACAGAAGATAATTAATATGTGTGTGTGTTGAGTGAATGAACCACTGAGGCAGAGGAAGAGATGGAAGGAAGAGTGATTATGATTAGTGAAAGGAATTTCAGAATTGTATTGTAGAAGGAGGATAGTTAAAGATGATGAAGAAACCAAAGACATGAGCATCCCTATGGATAAATGAGGTGGAATGAAAATGTAGGTAGGTTATGGGAAGTGAAGTGGTAGCAGAAATCTAGGGTATTTGTTTTTTGTTGGTTTTTCTTAAACCCTTACCTTCCATCTTGGAGTCAATATTGTGTATTGGCTCCAAGGCAGAAGAGTGGTAAGGGTAGGCAATGGGGGTCAAGAGACTTACCCAGGGTTACACAGCTGGGAAGTGCCTGAGGCCAGATTTGAACCTAGGACCTCCCATCTCTAGGCCTGGCTCTCAATCCACTGAGCCACCCAGCTGCCCCCAGAAATCTAGGGTTTTTGAAGAGACCATAAAGGACCTATTGAAATCTCTAGTATGAAGGCAGACTGAGGGGTAGAGAGGTGGGAGGAAGGTGGAGAGTGTGGAAGAAAGCTTTGGGCTAGGACTAAATATTTTGAAAAAGAGGTTTTTTCTTCTTTTTTGACCACAACACAAAGCTGGACTTTATGATTTATCTGGAGAGATCAAATCTCAAAGAAGAGGATGCTAAGTAACAGTTGCTAAAGGGACAATCTGGATGTGACATTGAGAAGCATGAGTTCTTCTTCTTCTTCTTCTTCTTCTTCTTCTTCAGGTTTCTGTTAATCCAAGAAGTTAGAAAGAGTGGGCAGTGAAAAGATCCAGAATGAATAGGTGTTTGTTAACAATAGAGTGGGAGTTCCACAGGGCACAACAGAATGAAAGAACAGAGGAAGGTATGGACTCTGGAGGATAGGATTGAAGTGAATTGGGGAGAAAGATATCTTCACATCAATGGATGTCAACTCTGAATACCAAGGAAAAAGGGAACAAGATCTGGGAGTTTTCCCATCATCACATGGGAGAAGAACCAGGCAGTTAGGATCTCCACACTTCAGTGTCCTGCGATGACTGTGTGTGAGTCAGTGACGTGTAATAAGCCAAATCCAGGTATGAGGGATATTTTGTTTTCATTGTTCTAAACTCAGTTCAATGATAGCTTTTCCCTATCCCAAGTTGTTTTGTCAGTCAAGCTCTTGCTCACTTTTTGAGAAGTTTGGATGCTTCCTTGAGGAATCCACTGATCAACTCTAATTCTAACTTCCTATTTGCTAAAAAAGTTTTGTAATTATAGGAGTTATATTGAAATTTCCATTCTAGGTCAGATCAGTGGTCCATTCATAAGAATCTTCTTCCTCTTTAAAAATCTTATATCTGTGATATTTAAATGTGATATGATTACAAATGATTTATAACCACATCTAGAGCAATACTTCAAAGAAAGTCAAAGGATGTTATGCATTATATATTTCTAACAAGGGAATAAGTACCACACCATACCCTTTCACTGAGTATCATTATTTTAGGCCTATTCATCATGACTGAATCATAGCCTTAGCAATGAGTTGTATCAGTCATAAATACAGACAAGAGACTGTTTTTGTTGAGCACTGATTTTTTACTGGAAGCCACATCAAGTGAACAACTGACTTTACTTAGGTATGAAAAGAGGACTAACCTAGGATTCAGGAAGATCTGAATTCAAATCCTGTCATATATATGTGTATAATTAGAGATGTCTGAGCAGCAAATCAGTTTACTTTTCAACATCCCTGGAAACCGTCTAAGAATATAAATTATAAATGTTTCTATTTTGCATCTTTGGACACTGCTTTCACACCTGGAATTCCCCACACTTATTAACCGACATCTCCTTCCCAAATCTTACTAAATGCAAGTTGATGGAACATATAAGTACCATAAAATGGAACCATTATGAGTTGTAAAAAATATTTTTCATACCTTGTAATAATATGCATAAATTTTATAGTTATTTTTAAGTATTTCAATACTTCAAGGATCTGTCACTCCATCCACTGATGCAGATTGAAACCTGTTCCATATTTTACTAGTTATGGTTTAACTAGTCATTGTCTGAGAGGCAGTGAGGCAACTAAGTGGATGGAAAACCAGGTCTAGCGATGGGAGGTCCTGGGTTCAAATCTGAATTCATACACTTCCTAGCTAGGTGACTCTGGGCAAGGCACAAAATCCCCATTGCCTAGCCATTACTGATCTTTTGCCTTGGAACCAATATGTATTATTGATTCTAAGATAAAAAGTAAGGGTTTAAAAAAAATAATCTGTAAACCAAATCCCTGGTGACTCTTTAAGTTTACAAAAACCTTCAGTTGATAGGTATAATGTCTGTCATTGGACTCATACCTGAAGCTTTTTCAGCATGAAAGACTATAAGAGCCCTCTCATTTCAGGTTTACCTCCATACCGTGATGAAGCTTTGGAGTGAGACTTTAGGGGAAGTTATATACAGTTACTGGTCCAAAATACTTAATAATATGCCTGTAGTGGAGATAGACCCCATAATCACTATTTCATGGCAGCCCAGCTTCTATTTGCAATTTTGTTACTGTATGCATGCAACTTTGCTGAAGTTACATCCTATAATCCTATATTGGATCAGAAAAGTTTTTGATAAAAGGTTATGTAATAAAAGTACTTTCATTACCTGACCTGCAATGATCAAAATATAGACCACTGTAGCTATGCCCAATGCATCTCCATATTTAGGGTCAGTAATGGGTCTAATACTTTTTGACAGGTTGGGATATTAACATGGGTTCCTAACATTTTTATTGTAGAAGAGATCCAGGAGAAAGGATGTGAGAAAAACCTTCTCTTGGAAGGCTCTTTGGGACTGGGACTTTACTCTAAGAGGAGAAGAGGCAGCTCTGCTGGTGGGAATGTCTCCCATCCTCCCCATGGGAAAAGCTTCCCACACTTGTTAGGACATCTGGAGCTACTTTCTCTTTTAAAATGATATGAGCCCTTGTACAAGAAACAAGTTTAGTCTGCTGCCCACTGTTAATAGATTCAAAGGATGTTCTGTGAACCTTAATGTGTGTCCTCCCTGATGACAGAGTCTGGACTTGTACTTATTTTGTTCTTTTCTACTTTCTCTGCCTTCTTTATTATGGGTCTTCCCTGTTGCTAGTCACCAATATTACTTTTTTTTTCTTTATCCAGATGGGCTGTTACTTTCCTGGCTTCTTCATCTCACTCATTTCCTTCCTATCACTCTATCCTTCCTTATGGATAAACAATGAGTTCCCATCTCCTTGTTTTAGATTTTGCTCACTTTCTTCCTATTGTCTCTGTAATGTGTTGAGTTCAAGGTTTTTTATTTTGCACTCTGTGTTTTTGTTTTTTGCTTTTTATTGAAATAAGTCCCTTTTGTGAGATACATAATCTCAAAGGTTCAAATTTAGTTTTATTCTTTCTTTAGCTTATTTCCTCTATCTTGATTTAATGTGCTGAAGAATTCTCTGGCTCTCTTCTGGAATGGTTCATGTCAAATCTGTATTCTTTTTATGCGAGATCAAAGAAAACCCTTATTAATCTGTTTTAGCTCCTTCACATACCTGCCTTCAACTCAGTAACAATATGCTGTTCAGAAAAGTTTTAGACTTAAAACAAAGAATAAGATTGATAGAAAACACCCCTATGTCTATGCACTAAGGCATTATACAAGTTATTGAGGATATATATAAAAAAAAAGAGAAATAGTTCCTGCTCTGAAAAAGCTTATCTTCTATTGAAAGAAGTAATATATACATATATAAGTATACAATGTGTACAGGATAAATACAAAGTAATTTGGGGGTGTAGGTAGAGGAGGTTATATAGTACCTCAACTCAAGGAAGGCACTGGGCAATCAACAAGAATTTATTCATGTAGAAGAAGGAACCTGAGTAGTATTCAAGAAATCAGGATTCTAAGAGGCAAGGCTGAAGGTATGTATATATTCCCAGCATGGGGAAAGTCAATGCAAAAGCAAAATGACAGGAGAGGAAGTGACAGTAAAAAGGCCAGTTTGACAGGAACATAATGTTTCATTCAGGCAAATGGTGTTTATTTTTTAAAATATTTTTTATTTATTTTGTTAAATATTTCCCAATTACATATAATTTTAAAAAATCATTAACAATTTTTTTGATTTCCAAATTCTCCTCTCCTCTTTCTGGCAATTTGATATTGATTTGTGAAGACATGCAAAACATTTCTATGTTATTCATGTTGCAAAAGAAAACACACACACACACACACACACACAATCCCCACCCCACCAAAAAAAAGAAAGTAAAAAAAAGTATTCTTCGATCTATATTGAGAGTTTATTAGTTCTCTGGGGTGGATAGCATTTTTTTTCATGAGTTCTTTGGAGTTGTCTTGGATCACTGTCTTGATCAGAGTAGCTAAGTCTTTCACAGTTGATCATCCTTTTAATATTGCTCTTACTGTGTACAATGTTCTTTTAGTTCTGCTCATTTCACTTTGTGTGAGTTCACATAATTCTTCCCATGTTTTGTTTATTTTTAGTTTTTTTTTTAAACCTTAACTTCTGTGTATTGGCTCCTAGGTGGAAGAATGGTAAGGGTGGGCAATGAGGGTCAAGTGATTTGCCCAGGGTCACACAGCTGGGAAGTGTCTGAGGCCAGATTTGAACCTAGGACCTTCCATCTCTAAGCCTGACTCTCAATCCACTGAGCTACCCAGCTGCACACCCCCCCCCATGTTTTTTTTGCAATCATTCTGCTCATTATTTCTTATAGCACAAAAGTATTCCGTCCCAATTGTAAATCACAACTTGTTCAGCCATTACCCAATTGATAGGCATCTTTTCAATGTCCAATTCTTTGCCATCACAAAAAGAACTGCTATAAACATTTTTAGACAAATAGGTGATTTTCCCTTTTCTTTGATCTATACCTATTAATGGTATTGCTGAGTCAAAAGGTATGCACAATTTTATAGCTATTTGTACATAGTTCCAAATTGTTTTTCAGAATGATTGGTCTAGTTCATAACTCCACCAACAATACATTAGTATCCCAATTTTTCCATATTCCCTCTCCTATCAAATGACATTTATTTTTTAAAATTTAGAATATTTTTCCATAGTTACATCGTTCATGATCCTCCCCCTTTCTCCCCCACCCCTTTCCTCCCTTCTCCTGAATCCAACAAGCAGTTCCACTGGATTATACATGTATCATTGTTCAAAACCCATTTCCATGTCATTCTTATCTTCAGTAGTGTGATTTTTTAACATCAAAACCCCAATCACATCCCTATCACATTACGTGATCCATCACATATTTTTCTAATGCATCAAATGACACTTATTAAATGCCTACCATGTGCCAGGTACAGCAGTAAGTGCTAGGGCTATAAAGACAAAAAACATTCCTTGTTCTCAAGGAGTTCATAGTCTAAGGAGGGGAGACAGCATGCAAACAACTGTACAAACAAACTACATATAGAATAAATTGGAAATAATCAACAGAGAAAGCACTGGAATTAAAGGATTTAGGGAAGGTTTTGAAGGGATTTTAGAAGGGCCTTGAAGGAAGCAAAGGAAGCCAGGAGAGAGAAGGGGGAGGGAATTCCATGCCTTTGCATTGGCTATCCCTCATGCCTGAGATGCTTTGTTTTTTCACCTTTGCCTATTTTTGGGGCTTCCTTCAAGACACAGCTCAAAATATGTGGGATAAAATGGGAGTAATCTAGAGAAGGTACTCAGATTAAGGAGGTCTGGAAAGACTGCTTGCAGAAGGTGGGGTATTGGCTGAGACTGAAAGGAACTTTCCCTATCTCTCTTTCTTGGCTTCCTTCAAGTTCCAGATTAAAAAAAAAAAATCTCATCTCTAACAGGAAGCTTTTCCCAATTCCTATTAATTTTCTTCTGTTTATATTTTCATTTATCGTGTAGTAGCTTGTTTGTACAGTTTGCATGCTGTCCCCCCCATTAGACTATGAGCTCCTTGAGAACAAGGAATTTTTTTGCCTTCCTTTGTATCTCCAATGTTTGGCACAGTGCTTGGCATATAGTTGGTACTTAATAAATACTTATTGACTAAGTGCTCATGATACAAAGAAAGGCAAAAACACTTCTTAACTTCAGAGAGCTCACATTCTTATTGGGAATGTACAGAGCCACTGGAATTTCCTGAGCAGAGGATTGATTAATGATCAGACTTTGCATTTATAACTTTGATGGCTGTGTAGAGGGAGATGAATAGAAGCTTGGAGAACAATTAGGAAGCTATTGTGATAATCTAAACAAGAGATTATTAGAACCCAAACTAAAGTAGAGGCTGTGTGAATAGGGAGAAGAGAATTGTTTCAAGAGGCTATAGAGGTAAAATTGACAACACTGAGCACTTAATTGAATATGGGAGAATGAGAGAGACAGAGGAAAGAGTTGAGGATGACTCTGAGGTGGTGAACTTGGGTTATTAGAAGGCTGGTAGTGTTGTCATCAGAAAAAAGGGAAGGTAGGAAGATAAGTAGACTTTTTAAGGCCATTTAAAATGTTTTGGATATGTTTAATTTGAGATGCCTATTGGACATTCAGTTGTAAATGTTCAATAGTAGTATAGGACCAGGCTCATTCTACAGAAGGTGCTTTTATTTATGAAACTAGGGCCTCTATCATTTTGCCCGGGCTGCTGCCAATATGTTGGGAACCTCAGTTGTTTAGTCGGTGGAGCACTGGACTTGGAATCAGGAAGTTCTGATTTGAAGTCCTCCCTCAACTGGTCAATAAGAATTTATTAAATATGCCTACTATGTGCCAGGTGTTGTGATAAGCACTGGATATACAAAAAGGGGTAAAAGACAGTTATTGCTCTCAAGGAGCTAATAATGGAATGGGGGAGATGAGCAAACAAACTATAAACAAGATAAGTAGGAAATAAAAGAGGGAAGGCACAAGAAATAAAAGCATTTTGAGAAAGACTGCCTATAGGAGATAAGATTTTAGTTAGGACTTGAAGAAAGTTATGAGGCAGAGATGAGGAGGGAGAGGCAGAATATTCTAGGCATTGGGGACAGTCAGAGAAAATACCCAGAGTTGAGGGAAGGAATGTCTTATTCATTTAACAACAAAAAGGCGATGACAAGATCAAAGTGGTGGGGGAAATCATATAAGAAGACTGGAAAGGAAGGGGGAGGGCTAAGTTATGAAGAACTTCAAATGCCAGATAGAGAGGATTTTATATTTGATTCTGGAGACAATGGGGAGCCACTGGAGTTTATTGAGTGATATGGCCAGATCTAAACTTTAGGAAAATCATTCTAGTGGCTGAATAGAAGATGAACTGGAATTTGAATATCTTTGAGGCAGGTTGACACGAAGTTGGGTATTGCAATAGTCCAGGTGTGAGCTGATGAGGGTCAGTATTAGAGTGGTGGCAGTAGCAGAGACAAGCAGCAGGAGGCTTATTAGAGAGATGCTGCAGGATGAAATCAGCAGGCTTTGGCAATAGATTGGATATTAGGTGTAAGAGATAGTAAGGAATTCAGGATGATTCCTAGATTTCAAGCCGGGGAGACTGGGAAGATAGTGATATGCTCAGCAGGAAGAGGGAAGGTAGGAGAGGAGACAACTTTGTGGCACAGTAGGTAGAGCATCCAGTGTCAAGTCTGGAAGACTTGAGCTCAAATGGGGCCTCAGACACGTACTAGTTGTGTGTTCCTGGACAGGGCACTTAACTTGTTTCCTCATCTGTAAAATAGAGCTGGAGAAGGGAATGACAAAAATCACTCCAGTATCTCTGCCAAGAAAAAACCAAATAGGGTCATAAAGAGTCAAATGTGATTGAAACAACTGAACAATAAAAGTAAGGGAGGAGAGTTTAGGGGAAAGATAATAAATTCTGTTTTGGACACACTGAGTTTCAGATGTCTCCTGGAATCCAGTTTGAGTTGTCTGAAAGGCAGCTGGAGATATGAGGCAGAAGGTCGTCAGAGAAGTTAAGGCAAGAGAGGTGGATCTGAGTATCATCAGCATAGAGATGATAAATCCATGAGAGCTGAGCAGGTCACTAAATGAAGTAGTATAGGAATATAGAAGAAGTATTCAGAAGTATAGAAAAGGTACCAGGACAGAACCCTTAGGGACCCATAGGGTTAGAAAGTGTGATCTGGAAGAAGATCCAACAAAGGTGTTAAGAGAAGGAGCATTCACACAGGTAGGAGGAGAACCAGGGGAAAATGGAGTCCCCAAAACCAGAGAAAAGAGTATCAAGGAGAAGAGGTGATCATCAGTGTCAAAAGCTGCATTAAGGCCAAGAAGAATGAATTTTGAGAAAGGGCCAATGGATTTGGCAATTAAGAGATCACTGGTAACTCTGGGGAGAGAAGTTTCAGTGGAATAAGATAAGAAAGAAGATAGTAAGGCTTTAAGAAGAATAAGTCTTGATTGATGACACATGTTAAAACCAGTGGAAATGTACCTTGGCTATGGGGGGGGGGGTGAAGGGGAAAGTAAAAATATAAATCATATAACCATGGAAAATTTTTCTGAAAAAGAAAATATTAAAAAAAAAAGAAGAAGAAAGTGAAGGTACTGGTAGGACAACATCAGACAGCTAGCAAGCTAGCTGTGTGATCTAGGGAAACAAATTGTCTGAGTTTTCTTTTTCTTTTTTTTTACATTTTTAAATCCTTAACTTCTGTGTATTGGCTCCTAGGTGGAAGAGTGGTAAGGGTAGGCAATGGGGGTCAAGTGACTTGCCCAGGGTCACACAGCTGGGAAGTGTCTGAGGTCAGATTTGAACCTAGGACCTCCTGTCTCTAGGCCTGGCTCTCAATCCACTGGGCTACCCAGCTGCCCCTGAGTTTTATTTTTCTTATCTTTAAATAGGGATTAAAAATCACCATCACCAAAAAACCAACCTAGAATCGTCTGACAGGTTAAATGAGATATTGTAAAGTGCCTGGCAGACTTTCAAGTACTTTATACATGAATTACTACTACTAATTCCCTTCCAGTCCTATTAGTCTTTCTTTTGTCTCCTATTATTTTTTCTTTCGTCTCCTCATCCTTTTCTTTTACGGCAGCAACAACTAATTAGCTTGAGTATGCAAGTTCTCTGGATTGATCGATAAAGGAATTAAGTCGGGAAGGAATCAGAGTATCTACCCTAAACACTACCCATTTTACAGATGGGGAAACTGAGCTCGAGAAAATTTAGAAGTAGAGCAGAGTGCGGGATTCGAGCGTAGAGTCCTCTGGAGTTCAGAAATCCAGCTCTCTTCCTAGTGCATCCCATAGGCAATAAGTAAAGCACCATCGCCTTGTGCCTTTATATCTTGTCAGTTTCAGTTTTGTGGTTTCTTGGCTCCCAAGTCACAGTACAAACCGATCTCCCTGCTCCCAAGGTGAAACACGCAGGAGTAGAAGAGGAAACCACAGCTCTTCGCTGCAGATGGAATTTGGGCTCTACTTACTCAGCATTCAGATCTGGGCCACGCCTAACATGGTGTTCGAGATTTTCCTCTGTCCAGGTCCTCAATTTTGTGCCACACTCATCATGGCCGGCGCGAAAAGTTGCGGCTGGCGCAGAGAATCTCGGGGCAGTCATCGCGAGGTTTCCAGGCCCGGGGCTGCTCCCGCCCTGCCTCGCGCCTGCCGCCGCCACCGCCGCCGCTGCTGCTGCCGCTGCCTCCGCCGCCGCCGTCGTCGCCGCCGCAGCTCCTCCTCCGTGTCAGTTGTTGGTCTGTAATGGCGACCGAGCTGCCGCCGCCGCCTCCACCGCCGCTGCCGCCGCCGAAGTGACTCTCCCGGCGGGAGGAGTGGAGCCGGGTCAGAACCAGAAGGAGTCCGGGCGAGCCGAAGCGCCGGAGGCTGCGCTGTCGCGGGGAGGAGAAGTCAGCTTCTCCCTCCTCAGCGTCCCTCTCTCTCCCCACCGGCCGGTGGGTAGAAGAGGGAGCCGGTGCCAGGCCGGGCCGGTCGCAGCGGACAGCCCGGGCCGCCGGGTCAGGCCGGGTGGGGGCGTCGTCGCTGCTCCGCCCGGCCCCACGGGATGAGCCGGCGTAGCCGGGACCGGAGGCGACACTCTCAGGTAAGCGGTGGGCCGGCGAAGAGGGGCGCGGGCGGGGATGGCACCGAGGCCGCGAGTCCGAGGCGGGGCGGGGCCGGCACCCCAACCCGGTGCGGGACCCTTCTCCTGTCCGTCGACTCCCTTGCTGCCCGGTCGCCCAGGAGATCCCTGAGAGGAGCGAGGCACCTGCCGGGGTCCGGGGTCCGCGGTCCTCTCAGGAAACTCCCGAGGAGGCGATCCCATTCCTCTTCCCAGCCTTGGGGTTCCCAACACGTCTAAGTAGAGAGAGGCCTGGCAGCTGCTTTAGGTGGTCTGTTCGCCACTGTTCAGGAAGCCGGGAGACAAACGTTCAAAAGGCTTCTACGGAGAAACGGGTTAGGTTCCTCCTTGCCTTTTCTTAGGCAGCCCGAAACTCCCAACTTAAGCTCACGTCACTACTTGGCATTGAAGGGCTACAGGGCTGGATAACTTGAAGGTCTGGGTTTTGAGGTTTGGGGGAATGTTGGGCAGAAGGTTGCACTTTTCTCCCCTAACTGGAGATGAACTCTGAATATTAGGTAGCAGAAATTTTTGATGTAGAAAAACGTTCCTTGAGAGTAGGGTCTATTGCTGATGCTGTTGTTGCCACCTTTGCTTACCTAGCATATAGCATTATGCCTGGCACATACATAGTAGACCCGTCAGTTAACCACGAACAGTCCGCAAACATTTATTAAGCGACTACGGTGCCAGTGAATGTTAGTTGACATGACTTATTAAACTCTTATTTCGGTTTTCCCTCTCAGTATTTTAACTTATTTTTACTTTATTTGGCACACAGGCGATTAATAAATGCTTGTGAACTGACTGACTTCCTTAAATTGTTTTGAGCTTGGAGAAGTGTTATGGTTATGACCTGAGATTGAGATAATGTTACCATTTTTCTGTATTTTAAAATTTCTGGAAGGATTGTATCTTTAGACATTCGGTAACAAACTGAACAGCTCTAATAAAAACAATAATAAAATGAAGCTATTTTGAATGCATTTGTAGATAAGGTGTTTTCAATGAAATGGCAGTATACTGTCAAGGAAATGTGATTAGATGTGTTTCTATTTCAGTATTAGAACTTGCTTCAAATTTGTCTATTACTTTTGTCAATTCTGATACTCTGTACATACGGTTCCTACTTGTTGTAGTTGAACAAAACTGAACTAAACTGATATTGCATTAAAAATTATACAAGGCAGAAAATGAGATTTTTTTTCTGCAAAGATTGCTTATCAAAGTGCCAGACACATAGTAGGTACTAAATAAAAGCTTCTTGACTTCACGAGACTCAGTTAAAAGTAAACTTCTATATAAGGCTGTTCCATTGACATATCAGTTCTCCATTCATAAGAATAGAATAATAACACATGAATAAAAGTTAATCTTGTCTTAACTTTGATTCACAGTTCATTTTAATAGAATACTAAATATGCTTATTTCCTGCCTCAGAAATGTTACAGTTATGCTTTCCATTTAAGTAGATTTCCTTCTAAGAGTTTGCACAATTTTATGCTTGATTACATTTTTTAAAAAAAAATTCATGACTTGTATGACGTGATAGTTTTTAAGAGTATTTTTTTTAACTCTTTCTAATATACAATGATTCAATATTCTAAATAACTTAATGTAACCTAATAATGTAAGTAGTCTTTACTCTGATAAATTTTACATTATATAAATACAGTATGATTAGTCTATTTTTGTTCAAGCTTTATTATGAGCGTTATGAATGAATTTTTTTCAAGAGTCAGGTCTAGTATTTTATTCATTATTTAAGGCAATTGTTTCCCAGACTATATCCTGGGGAACCTGGTGTTGTTAGAGGTATGAATAGAGGTTCCCAGAAAGAGTTGGGAGGGACCTCGTTCCCTCTTAGCCATATCTGAAAAAGAAATTTCTTTCATGAGAGTTTTGATGTTATCGATGGTATTGATCTCTGAAATAAGAAATTGTGTCAAAATTATGTTAAGCAATTTAAAATTATTTAATAGGTTTGATTTTCACTATTTTAATTTTTAAAATTTCCCAGTCCATTATCCTAGGAGGTATTTTAAATCCATGTATCAGTATTTGGATATTCTGTCAATAATTTGGGTCCAGGAATATTTTGAGTAGCTGATTTAAGTTCTTTATATTTTCTTTTTTCTCTGTCCATCAACTTTTTTTTCATCTGATGAAAACCAGTCTAGTTAAGTTCTTTAGAAGGTTTGGTGGGATAGGAAGTTGAAGCTTTTGACTGAATTAAATGGTATTCTTGGGGACTTTAGCCTTTGTTATTTGCAAGGTACTGTGTTTGTCTGGAGAGGACAGGGCTATTAGTTTAAAGATGAGCAAGACATCCTATCTTCAAAAAATTTATAGCCGGATAGTCTGGTAAGACAAGTAAATAGTTAGAATTTGATTGCAATGAGGGTACAAAATGTTATGGAAAAATAACAGAAATAAACTAAATCCTATGACAAAATGTCATAAGGAGGAGAAATCACATCTCAAATTAATCTTTTCATTATACTATCACATACTTTTTTTTCTTTTGAATCTCACAGCAATTTTGTGAGGTAAGTGGGAAGTTTTTCAACAGAGGAAACAGAGATACAAGAAAGTTCAGCACACCTTTTTACATTTGATGTTCCACTTTTCCAGCAGTACAGACAATCAGAAGCTAGATAAAACTTTTTTTTTTTGGGTCGAAGGAATGTGGTCTGCACTTGTGATTTCATCTACTTTCAGGGGTCCTCTAGGTTAGGAGGAGTTGTGGAATGTGTACACAAATAATTATGTTTCATATTAAGAATGTTATTTTCAGAGTATCTCTTCTTGAAGGATGTAAATAGACATGAAATGGAGATGAGAGAGGGCAGAATGAGATGGGGAACAGAGAAGTAAGTGCAGAATATGGAATATGTAAAAGGTAATAGATGGGACAAGACTGCAAAGCTAGGCTAGGCTGACCCAATTCTTCTTCTTTTTTTTTTAAATTGGGAAAGTAATGAGTATTGGAGATTTTTTGAGATTTCTTTGGCATACTGAATGACAGTTTAAAAATGGGGAAAGAATAGAACCAGGGAAACAATTTAAAACATTAGTTCATTACTCCCACCAAGAAGTGGAAGGCTTTAATAAATATTAGTGATAATATAGTTATATAGTATTTTAAGGTTACAAAGTACTTATTATTTTACAGGTGAAGAAGTTGAAACCCAGTGAGACTGTGACTTGTGTATAGCTTGTCACATAGTTAAGTGTCAGACTTTGGATTTATACCCTGGTCTCCAGATTCTGTCCAGTGCACTTGTTTACTACACCACACACCCTGAAATGGGGCTTTGACATTCTCTTAATAACAATTTTATTTCTGGTACTTCAAAAAATGTGACATTTTTTGCTTAAATGTGAAGTTAGGCCAATAACATAATTAAAAAGTCATAGTCTTTTGTTTTGGTTTTTGTTTTTTAATTTTAGAAAACAGAAATCTTCTGAAATCATAGCCATAATAATAATAGCCTATATTCATATAGCTTTTAATAGATTACATGTTTTCTTCACAACCACTCAAGGGTCTAGGTAGCTGTGAAATTTATTATTATCATTTTATAGATGAGGAAACAGATTTAAAGATTAAAATAGTTAATCTGTGCCTGTACTGGAATTTTGGTCTTCAAAGTGGCCTGGATTATTGCAATATTTATCTGGTTGATCGCCATGCTTCAAATCTCTCCCCCTGTGCTCTGTCCTCCATGCAGCCAATAAAGTGATAGTCTTAAAGCAAAGGTTTGACCTTGTTACTCTCCTAATCAGAAAGCTTCAGTGGCCACTGTTGCCTCTAGGATAAAATATAAATATGTTTGATTTTTTTTTTTTAAACCCTTACTTTCCATCTTGGAGTCAATTCTATGCTAGGCAATGGAGGTTAAGTGACTTGCCCAGGGTCACACAGCTAGAAGTGTGTGAGGCCAGATTTGAACCTAGGACCTCCAGACTCTAGGCCTGGCTCTCTATCCACTGAGCCACCCAGCTGCCCCCTGTTTGATGTCCGTTCCCCTCCCCCCCCCACAAGTATACTTTATTCAAAAGAAACAGACAATTAAAAGGTATAGTTATGTGAAGACATCCAGGAAGTGGCAGTAGTAGGGAAGCATGTAAAGGTAATTTGGGAAAATACCAATGGGAGTAAAAAAAAAAGATCTAACTAGTTAAGAATCATAGGACCAAGCATAGAGGAGGACATCTATTTAAAATTTCCTTTCAAGCTGAAAATGGATCGTTAATAATTATTCTGTCTGGCCAGTCAAACATTTCTGAATCCCTTGAACATTAAAATCACTTAGCCTATATTTCTCCATAGTTTTCATTTTTTATTTCTTGTAAAATTTTTATTTTGAATATTTTCCCCTAGTTACATATTTCATGTTCTTTTCCTCTCCCCCAAACTTCCCTAACCTCCCTTAGCCAATGCACAGTTCCACTGGGTTTTTACATGTATCAAGGCCTAATTCCATATTATTGATAGTTGGACTAGAGTTATTGTTTAGTGTCTACATCCCCAATAATATCTCCATCAGCCCATGTGTTCCAGCAGTTGTTTTTCTTGTGTTTCTCCTCCCACAGTTCTTCCTCTCAATGTGGCTAGTTTTCTTTCTCATAAGTCCCTCAGCCTTATTCTGGATCCTTGCATTGCTGCTAATAGACACGTCTGTTATGTTCATTGTACCACAGTGTATCAGTCTCTGTGTACAATGTTCTCCTGGATCTGTTCCTTTCACTCTGCATCAATTCCTGGAGGTCTTTCCAGTTCACAAGGAATTCCTCCAGTTCTTGATTCCTTTCAGCACAATAGTATTCCATCACCAACAGATACCATAATTTGTTCAGCCATTCCCCAATTGAAAGACATTCTCTCATTTTCCAATTTTTTGCCACCACAAAGAGCGTGGCTATAAATATTTTTGTACAAGTTTTTTCCTTATTATCTCTTTGGGGTATAATCCAAGCAGTGCTATGGTTGGATCAAAAGGCAGATAGTCTTTTAAAGCCCTTTGAGCATAGTTCCAAATTGCCATCCAGAATGGTTGGATCAGTTCACAACTCCATTAGCAATGCATTCATGTCCCAATTCTGCCACATCCCCTCCAAAATTCCTGTTTGATGTTTTAAGTCATTCACAACCTAGAACCAGACTGTATATATTTCTGGAATTAATATTTATTACTTTTTTCACCGAATTCTGTCTATTTCTAGCCAAGTTTTTTTTGTTTGCTGTGCCATATAAAGGGTATCTCTCATCTATGGTTCCTTGGTATTTAGACTGTCTCCTGTGCTTCAAATATATTGTCTTCACCTCTTCCTCTTAAGAGTCCCTACATTGCTCAAAGCTCAGATCAAGTGCTACTTCCTGCACGAATGCTTTTCTGATCTCTTTTCATCATTATCTTATATTTATTTTTTGTATATTTTGTATTTATTAATATGTATGCAAATAATTTTCCCCAATAGGATGTACACTTCTTGAGAGAAGGCAGAGATTATTTCATTTTTCTATTTGTATCTCCAGAGGCTAGTATAGTTCTTGTCCCATAGCATAATAAATGATTGTTGATTGATTAGTCTTACTACCACTTAGAACTATGATGAGAAAGTGTGTTATTTCTGCTTTTTGGATACAAGTTTTAAAAATTAATTTCTTATCTTCTTAAAGATAATTCTCATTAAGGTTATTATCAAATATAACATAAAAATTATATTATCAAAGATTGTTTGGATTTCAAATTTAATGACTTTTTGCACATTCGCTTTTTTATTCTTCTTATAACAGTTTCCCCAGGCAAATGTTAAAAATTAGTTTGCATTTCTTCTTTTATACATAGCAACTTTTATTGGGATTTTTCAATTAGAATTATGTGTAAATGTGGCTGGAAAGCCAACTGAGGATGAAAAATTTGCTACAGAAACTCTTCATATAGTTAATTGTGATACATTTACTTTTAGCCAACAAGGTCCCCTCACCGCCCCCCTCCACCCCTTTCTCTTTTTTTAATCTCTTTGGGATACAGACCTAGTAGTGGTATTGCTGAATTAAGGGGTATATGCCCACTTTTTTTTTTTTTAAACCCTTACCCTCCAATACTGTGTATTGGCTCCAAGGCAGAAGAGTGGTAAGGGTAGGCAATGGGGGTTAAGTGACTTGCCCAGGGTCACACAGCTGGTAAGTGTCTGAGGCCAGATTTGAACCTAGGACCTCCCATCTCTAGATCTGGCTCTCAATCCACTGAGCTACCCAGCTGCCCCCTATATGCCCACTTTTAAAGTCCTTTAGGCATAGTTCCAAATTGCTCTACAGAATGATTGGATAAGTTCACAACTCCACCAACAATGCATTAGTATTCCAGTTTTCTTATATCCCCTCCAACATTTTCATTTACCTTCATACTAGCCAGTCTGGTAGGTATGATGAGGTGGTACCTCAGAGATGTTTTATTTATATTTCTCTAATAAAGAGTGATTTAGGGGGAAGCTAGATGGTTCAGTGAATAAAGAATCAGGTTTAGAAACTGGAGGTCTTGGCTTCAAATCTGGCCTTAGATACTCCCTTTGTGTGACCTTGGGCAAGTCACCTATTACCTAGCCCTGACTATTTTTCTGCCTTAGAACCAATATATAGTATTGCTTCTAAGATGGAAGGTAAGAGTTTATTATTAAAAAAGAAAAAGAAAAATGTGAATTAGAGCACTTAAAAATATGACTATAGTTAACTTTTATTTCTTTGAAAATTGCCTGTTCATATCTTTTGATCATTTATCAATTGGGAACATAGTCTTACAGATTTGACTTAGTTTCTTCATATTTGAAAAATGAGGCCTTTATCAGAGACACTGCTATAAAATTTTTTCCCCCAGCTTTCTAATTTCCTTCTTATCTTGGTTGCATTGAGGGTTTTTTGTGTGCAAAAATAATCCATTTTACATCCGGGAATGTAAGGCCTCTGTATTTAGTTTGGTCATAAATTCTTCTCATATCTGTAGATCTGACAGGTAAACTATTCCATGCTCCACTTATTTGCTTATGGTATCAATATTTATGTCTAAATCATGTACCCAGTTTGACTTATCTTGGGATATGGTGTAAGATGTTGTCCACGTTTCTGCCATACTGTTTTTCCATTTTCCCAAAAGTTTTTGTTATTGAGTTCTTGTCCCAGAAGCTTGGATCTCTGAATTTATGAAACACTAGATTAGGAGCTAAAGATTTTAATAGAAGAGAGAAAAAATTGTATTCTTGACCTGATGGACAGCTTATATAAAGGAATGAAGACTGTAGGTAAATAACCTTTATCAGAAACAGCAAATAAGTCAGTTTGTCTGGAATGTAGAGTGTTTGGAGGTGAGCTAGCTATATGTGGGTAAACCTGAAAAGACAAGAGTGTGTAGGCAGTTGTGAAAGCCTTTAAGTGCCCGTTGTTGTTTTTTTCCTGAATGGCAGTAGGAAGCCACTGGAACTTTTGAACAAGAATAATCAAGGAATTCTACATTTTTTTAAAAGTAAGAATTTCATTAATTTTTTATTAAATTAGAAACAGAAATATCCCAGAATTTTTCATTACACTTAAAATGTGTAGCCAAGTAAGGCTATAGAATACTTAAATAAGTATGCATAACTATGTTTGAACAGAATTTGAACTTTATTTTATTTTTTTTAAACCCTTACCTTCTGTCTTAGAATCAGTTCTAGGCATTGGCTCCAAGGCAGAAGAGTGGTAAGGGCTAGGTAATGGGGGTCAAGTGACTTGCCCAGGATCACACAATTGGGAAGTGTCTGAGGTCAGATTTGAACCTAGGACTTCCCATCTCTAGGTCTGACTCTCAATCCACTGAGCTACCCAGCTGCCCCCCAGAATTTGAACTTTAAAATAAAAGGCATTTAGTATCCTGAGTGCGGAAAAGAAATATTATTTTGGCAACTGTATGGAGGATAGATTAGAGAGGAGATTGAGTAGAGGCAAGGAAATAAATTAGCAGGCTTTTGCAGTTATCCAGACAAGTGATGAAGGGTCTGAACTAGGGTGGTGGTAATGCTGTGAATGAAGAGGAGACAGGTAAAAGAGATGTTGTGAAGTAAAATCTTGAAGACTTGGTATCTGATTATATGTGGGAGGTAAGGGATAGGGAAAAGTTGAGAAGCACTCCAAGATGGTGGTGCCTTAAACAGAACTGGGGAAGTTAAAGAGAGAGGGAGAATTTTTAGGGAAAGACAAATTTTATTTTGTTTATGTTGAGTTTGACATGCTTACAGGAAATCCAGATGGAAATGTCTAGTCCCAGTTGGTCATCTGGGATGGGAACTCAATAGGGAGGCTAGGGCTGGATATATAGATCTGGGAAACCTGATGAGATTGCTGAAATAGAAGAGATGAAGGCTGAGGATAGAGCCACAGATAGGATATGGATGTTGATCCAGAAAGAGTCATTAAGAAGTGGCTAGAGAGGTAGATGAATCAGATCAGAGCAGTGAAAACCTAGAGAAGAGGAATCTAGGAAGGAGACAAATGTCACATGGTGCATCAAGAGCTCTATTAAATATTCATTGCTTATATTAGAGAATGGAGGTTAGGTTAAAAAAGTAAAAATTAAAGATGGAGAAAACTATTTACAAAGAGTAGAAAAACTAGTGGTTTTACCCATTCTATTGTTTATAATTATTTCACATGACAGATATATTTCATATGACAGAAATTGTAATCTATTGTCAAAGGTGCTACCTAAATTGCTTTGGGAAATAAATGAGTTTATATGCTCAGATTCTGAAGTTAATTTATCTCTCTCTCTCTCAGGTTTCAGTACTCCTCATAAATTGTGATATACCTTCCAATGGTGCAAATGAAAACCCATCCTTCCCTTCTGAACCTTTTTGATTCTTATAAATTTTCCACTAGAGAACTTCCTCTTAGATGAGGGATTTTTAATCTAGAGTCTGTGAACTTAAAAAAAAAATTCTTTTGATTATTTCAGATGTCATTGGTTTCCTTTGTAATCTTATGCATTTAAAAAAGCATTATTCTGAGAAGTGATTCATAGGATTCACCAGATTGCCCCAGGGAGGGAAGGGTGTTTGTGATAGAAAAAGATTGAGAACTTTTGCACTAGATCTTGAGGTGTATTAGTCCATTATGGGAGTTCCCCATCTGTTATCCCTTTTCGCCTATTACTTGACCAACTTACCTTCCACCCCAAGATAGTTGCCTTTAGAGGACCATTAATATAGCCATATCTTCTAGTATAGTAGATATCTTCTTTAAAGTTGAGTGTAATTTATATTTTGTATATTATATCCTTTAAAATGCACTAGGGAGAAATAACTAAGAATTTAAAGGAAATATTTTTGGAAGAGAAAAACAATTTTTAAATCAAGTAAGGGAATCATTCATAAATAATACCTATGTTGGAAAAATAATTGACTTCATTCATGATTGCTTTGTCTAAATGTGTACAAAGCAACATTTAATAATTCATTGTACAAAAGTTATTTGTTTTAGGGTTGCTAATTATTTAAGCATTAACATTTATGTCATTGAGGGGGCAGCTGGGTGGCTCAGTGGATTGAGAGCCAGGCCTAGAATCTGGAGGTCCTAAGGTTCAAATTTGGCCTCACACACTTCCCAGTTGTGTGACCCTAGGCAAGTCACTTGACCCCTATTGCCTAGCCCTTACCACTCTTCTGCCTTGGAACCAATACACAGTATTCACTCCAAGACAGAAGGTAAGGGTTTTAGTTTAAAAAAAATTATTCCATTAAAAATTTATGCTTTAGATGTGACTGTGGAAAATTTTTCATTGGGTAATTTTTAGTACATTTGTATAGGATAAAAATTCTTGACTTTTTTTTTATATTTGTGAGTTTAGATTCCTATAGATTGTGAAAGTAGATGCCAACATTTAATCTAAATAAAATTAGTTGACTTGTAATAATCATCTTGATCTTGTTGCATAAACAGTTTTTTATGCAAGTAAGGTTTGAACACGGAAAACAGTTTTTAATGCACAAATGTGGCCTTAGACACTTTCCTAACTTTGTGACCCTGGGCAAATCACTTAACCCCATTTGCTTCTCCCTGGCCTTTCTGTCTTATAGTGATATTAGGACAGAAAGTAGTAATTAAAAAACACATGAGTGAGAGACTAACAATTAGGAAACATTTATTAAATGCCTATTATGCACTAAACATTTGGGGATATAAAGACAAAAAATGGTGTAATCAATTTTTGCTCTTAAGGAGCTTATGTTCTTTGGGGAAGACAACATGTACATATATAAGTAGAGTCATTCCTCAACTTTTAAAGGGGTAATGTTCCAATAAAATGTCATGAAAGTAAAAAATGTGACTGTTGATACATTGAACCTATGAGAAATAGGGGATGTCAGGTAGCCTCTACCACCAAAAACTCTAATCTTTTGTTAGAGTTTGTTGAAAATACACTTTTCTACATATGGTTCTTTATAACAAAATATAATTTTAATATTTTGCATACAGTTCTCTATGACAAAATATAATTTTAATAATATATACTATTCCTAACATAGTAACCATGAAAAAAACATAAAATGTGGTATAAAGAATAAAATTAGTAATATGAAAAACATTTTTTCTCGCTAGTAATTCCCTAGAATTCTATGACCTTTTTTGCTAACATCTCAATAGAAAGAAAACATTGATTTCAGACATTATTTACTTTCCTTAACATATCTACAACACCATAAATACTGTATAGCAAATAAAAAATTTAAAACTAAAACATTTTCTAACTTGTATCTTACCTTCTACTGTGTCAGATGATGGTTTTAAGAACATTATCTATTGTACTGCTCTAAACCTTTATTTTGGCTGCCCTCTGAAAACCAAGGAAGAAGTTGCTAGGACTTTAGTCTTTGCTGTTGGAAGAGGTCTTAATGGCACCATAGAGATTTGCACTATGATTTGGGGACATAATTGCAGCACAACTTAAGTTTTAAAGGTGAACAATGAAAATGTGCAATGAATGCATGGGGAAGCCTATTACTGTTCAGTGGTAGGTTGAATAAGACCAGTGAAGCACTTAGTAGGATACCAACAGCTCTTCAAACTTGCATGTACCATCCTCATTTTTTTCTCTACTGTGCTTAGCCACAAATGTGTGAGACTGCCAACTCAGTAGTGAAAAATAAAAAAAAAAAGAGAGATTACTAATAAAATCAATCACATGAGTGCTTGAAGTCCTGAAAGTGAAATGGGTGGATGTTGAGGATTGACTGTAAGTGCAAATTGAATTCAAGGTGAATGCAAAGTATAATATGAGGGAGGCATTAGTAGGTAAGGCCTTATGTTGGAGGTGATAAGAGCTTAGCTTTGAAGAGAGCTAGAGAGTCTAAGGAAGTCTAAGGAAGAAATGATGAGGAGGAAGGAGTGCATTCTAGGGTTTGGGGATAGACTGAAATGTTGGGTATATGGAATGGCAGGCAGATCAAGAAAAATACTGGATAAGAAAGGCCATTGCCAGTGCATTTTCATGAACACTTATGCTGTTCTGTCTAGTTAACTCTTTTTTTGTAGGAGGACTGAGGATTTGGCAATAACTTTGGCCATATACCATTCAGCTTCTTTAATCCCTTCACCTGCTCCTTATTCCAGCTGGGGACCAAACGAGTACCATGTACTTTATAATAACTACTACTAGCTTTTGTAAGTGAGAGTATGTCTGCATGAAAAAGGCAAGTTAAAGTCAAGGTACTTAGAAAAGCTTATTTGGGAGAATAGTGAGTAGTAGAAATAGGAATTTCAGATTCCCACTTAGCTAAAAATAATGGATAATTACCAAGTCTTTTATATCTGGGTTTGAAATGTATTTGTACAGTAGTATGTGAATGTTGAATGTTCTAGAAGTTTACCTGAAAAAAAAATCATGAAGCTTTATTATAAAGAGTTGACTCAGGAAGGATTAGAGAGCTTTTCAGTTTCTGTGTAGTGACTACTGTTCACCTCTTTTTTACCCATTTAGTGCTAAATAAATAGCTTATTCAGACTATTTAGCAGAGTACTAAATGATAACAGAACTGCCTTTTCCTAAATCTTCCAAGAAATAGTCATGAAGTATGAGTCTTTGTGTGTAATGAGAGACTTGATGTTTCAACAACAACAAAAAATATTATAGGTGCTATCTATAAACTTGAGAGTTTCTGTTCCCAGACACTTGAGTGTTGACTTTTAGGTTATGCAGCTCAACCATGGTCAATATTCTTTTCCTTTTCGTTGTGGTGTGAGGGAAAGAATCCTAGAATTTGAGTCAGAGTTCTATGGGTTCAGAGTTCTATGGGTTCATGTCTGCCACTTATTAGCTTGTGTGATTTTAGACAGTCACTTATCCATTCTTGACCTGTTTCTTCATCTATAATAGGAGATTGGACTAGATGACCTCTAAAATCCCTTCTAGCTCAGTCTGTGAACCTGTAACCCTCTTAGTCCTGCTCTCTCATTTTTTCCCTCATCATTTACTTTCTCCTTCCCATTTCCCTTTTCCTTTTTCTGTCTTCTTTTTTCACTCACAAAGTTTGCTCACAATTTCTGTCTTTGAAGGAGTTGGTAGTAGGTTGGCTTGGCTTTGATTTTCCAGTCTTACCTTACCTCTTGATTCTTCTGATTCTCCCATGATAAAAGACTCTGCATTTTATTATATTTAGGGGCCGTGCCTAAGATTAACTTTATGCAGGGAAAGGTGTTTCCCTCTTTCTTTCCACTTTAGGACTGTATGTAGCATTTAGTCGAATCTTTATAAAGAAAACCTTGTTTCTAGAAACTTGAATTGAGATATCACTATTTTTTGACAAATGGTCACTTCATTTTGTAATAGGGAAAAATTATATATTAAATAGATATATATTTAAGGTGTGGTTGTCAGGAATCAATTAGATCTAGATTGATTCCATAATTAAAATAGACCCAAGTCAGGATGGGCTTTATGGTAGTTTAATTAGATCTAGATTGATTCCATAATTAAAATAGACCCAAGTCAGGATGGGCTTTATGGTAGTTTATTTACAATTAGGAAGGTTGAAGGTAAGGAGAGAGAGAGAGAGAGAGAGAGAGAGAGAGAGAGAGAACGAACTCTGGACCAACGGAGAATTAAAAGAAAACTTCTTAGGTAGAGACTCTGGAAAATGCTGAGGTAGGCCCGAGGAAGTCAGCCTAACTTACACACGTGACAATTCAGAGGGGAAGCCACATGAGGTCTCAGCCGAGATGCTTCAGCACCAAGTTCAAAGCCCGAACTGCCTCAACAGGAAGTTACCATCATACTTGAAGAGATAGCATCTTTCCTCACTTCCTGGGGGTCCACCTCTAATTCAAGTGGACAGCCTCAATACTGCCCCAACGGGCAGTCCCTTTTTTTTGATTTGTTACTTATTGTCACGTGTGGTAACTCATCTCCCCTCCCCACTAAGGGAGGTAGGGATGACATTATCTCTGGTGGCTAGAGTTTTAACTATGAATGGGGGTGAGCTAATTCAATTTACACAATTTCACTGAATCACTAAATCTCATTGAGTCAGTATTTTACCATGTGCAAAATAAAAATATTTTTCTAGATTTATTTTTCATGTGTTACCATCAGTCACCTAAGGCTAAAACCCTGGGATTCATGTTTGATTGCTCCTTTGCCCCATAACCAATCATTTATTAAATTCAGAATTGTTTCTTTATGCGTTTCACATTTTTTTCCCTGTTTTTCTCTTCCCACTGACTTTATAATTTCACATTTTGCTATTGCAGTAGTCTCTTAATAGCCCCCACACTATTCTGCACATCACTGCCAGATTCGTTTTTCCAAAAACATCATTTTTTATTCATTGTTTAGGAACTTAAGGCATCTGGTCTAATCCAATAATTTGTTTGAGCTGTGCAGAGAGCATTGGACTTGAAATTGGGAAGATTAAAGTTCAAATTCTGCCTTAGACATTTCAACTGGGTGACCTTGGGCAAGTCACTTAATCTCCCAGTCTTTTTCCTTATCTGCAAAAATGGGAGTAATAATAATACCTCTCATCACTGGGTTGTATGTAGATCAAATGAGATAACATGTAAAGTGTGTGTAAACCTTAAACCATTATGCAAATGCTAGTCCTTGCTATTATTTTATGCTTTTTATTTTCTAGCTTGTGATAAGTAGGTCTTAAGACCTTGGGATATGCTAATTTAATTGATCTTATTGGGGTAAATATTCTCACTACTCAGGAGATGGTAACCCTTTTGTACCTTCATATCCTGTACAGTTCTTCTCCAAATCTTTCCATAAAATAGCCACTGAATTCACTGAAGTCCTTATTCTTATATAATTTTTTCTAATTCTATAAAAAGTTTTTTTGGTAGTTTGATAGGTCTGGCACTAAATAAGTAGATTGATTTGTATATGATTGTCATTTTTATTATATTAGCTCATCCTACCCATGAGCAATTAATGTTTTTCAAATTATTTAGATCTAGTCTTAATTGTGTGAAAAGTGTTTTATAGTTGTGTTCATGTAATTCCTGTGTTTGTCTTGGCAGATAGATTCTTAAATATTTTATATTGCCTAGAGTGATTTTAAATGGAGTTTCTCTTTCTAACACCTGATGCTGAACTTTGTTGGAAATATACAGAAATGCTGATGATGGGTTTATTTTGTACCCTGCAACTTTCCTAAAGTTAATTTTTCCATTAGCCTTTTAGTTGACTTTTTAGGATTCTTTAAGTAGACCATAATATTATCTGCACAGAGTGATAGTTTAGTTTCCTTATTGCCTATGTTAATCCTGTAGTCTTTTTCTTGTTTTAAAAATATTTAATGGGTAATAATGCTGCACTTGGGGATGCCTGATATGTTATCCTTCTCTCTTTTTCAATGAAGTTGATGATTTTGCATGTATTCTATGTAAATAAATCTTTTCATTGACTATTCTATTTTGGCAAGTTAACATTCAAATGGCAAGCATATTTTGTATTTTTTAAAAATTATTTAAATTTTTTTGCTCAGGCATTTATTATTTCTCCCTCTCATTACTTTTTTGCTCCATAGGACAGTTAAAAAAAAACTCAAAAGCAAACCTCTCATAATAAATATACATAATCTAGCAAAACAAATTTCCACATCGGTTATATCTAAATATTCAATAAACATTTATTAGGTGTATGCTAGTGCCAGGTACTATGCTAAATACAGGCATGTTTTCATATGAATTTTAAGTCCATCATCTTTCTGGCAGTTGGCAGTAAGTGGGTGGTGTGATTCATCTTCAGTCTTCTAGACTCATAGTTTATCACTGCATTAGTCAGTTTTTAAATCTTTCAAAGTGTTTTTTTAAAAATAATGTTGTCATGTACATTATTATTGTTTTACTCACTTCACTCTGCATAGGGTCAAAGAAGTCTTCATAGTTTTCTTTGAAACTGACCATTTTGTCATTGCTTATGACATAATATTCCATTGCATTCATATACCACTTCTTTAGCTGTACCATGAGAGATTTATCAGTTGTGTTTTTTTTCTTTCAGTTTATTAATTTCATCTTTAATTTTCAGAATTTCTACTTTGTTGCTTATTTGTAGACTTTTGATATTCAAGTTTTTTAAATTGTATGCCCAATTTTTATTCTTTTTCTCCTTTATTGACATGTGTTTAATAAGATATCAATATTACCATAAGTCTTGCTTTAGCTGCATCCCATAAATCTTGAAATGCTGACTTAGTTGTACTTTTCTTTTATTAACTTGTCTCATTTCTTTAATTTGCTCTTTGATCCATAATTTAAAATTATATTAGTTTCCCATTTTAAAATTCTATCCCTAAGGCCCATTATTGAATTTAATATTTATTGCATTGTGATCAGTAAATTATATTTTTAGTATTTCTCTTTTTAAAAAACATTTTTGGAGGTCTTTATGCTCTAGTATATACTTAATTTTTGTAAAGATTCATCTACAGTTGAGAGTATGTTGAAATGTTTGGAAATCCTTTATCCTTTCTATTCCCATTCAGTAATCAGAATACAATTATCTCTAATTTTTCTAAAATTTTGTTCAGGTCCTTAACTTCATTTTTGTTTATCTTTTGGCTAATTTTATCTAGGTTTGAAAGGGATCCATTGAAGTCCTCCACTATGACAATTTTATTACTATTCCTCAAGTTTGATAAATTTTTCCATTAATTTTATCATCTTTTTGCTGACAATTCTCAAATCTACCTATTCTGCCCCATCCTACAATCTCTAGCTGCCTTTCAGTGATCTTGAACTGAATGTACAGTAGACCCCTTAAATTCAACGTCCAAAACTAAACTTTTATCTTTTGCCCTATCCCACCCTCCTGCCCCAACTTCTCTATTACTTTTGAGGGCAACATTATCCCTAGTCTCTCAGGTATGCAACCTAGGTGCCCTTCTCAATTCCTCAGTATACTTATCCTTCATATCCAATCTTTTACAAAAGTCTGTTGATTTCACCTTTGTATCATCTCTTGAATACTTCTCCTCTTCTCCTTTGACACTGCCACAACTCTGGTACAAGCCCACATCTCCTCATGTCTAGACTATTGCAACTCCATTCAGCTACCAAAGCAATTTTCCTAAACTGAAGGTCTGACCATGTCAACCCTTATTCAGCAAATTTCAGTGACTCCATATCTACCTTGAGGATCAAATACAAAATTATCTGCTTGTCATTCAAAGCCCTACATAATCAAAGTCCTTTTCAACCTTTCCAGTCTACTTAGGTCTTACTCCCCACCATATACTTTTTTTTCCCACCATATACTTTTTAAAAAGTGCTTCTGATTTATTTGAGAGACCTAAGATGGGAAAATAGTTTGTGGTTCATTTTTCAAGTTTAATTTAGTTCATTTAATATTTGATAGCTTAATGGAACAGTCTGTGTGCTCCGAGTTTCTTGAAATATAGAGAAAAGACCCTGAATAACTTGCAAAATTTTATAGAGTTGAATCTGGGATGATTAAAACTTTATGGATACTTTCTAGAACTTTTTTTTTTTTAAACCCTTGTACTTCGGTGTATTGTCTCATAGGTGGAAGATCGGTAAGGGTGGGCAATGGGGGTCAAGTGACTTGCCCAGGGTCACACAGCTGGGAAGTGGCTGAGGCCGTAGAACTTTATAAATATATCTTTACAACAAGAAGGAAAGTTCTGTTTCATAATCCTGTGTTGTAGCAGTGCCAAATTAGCTTGAATTCTTAACATTATTGCCAATCATTCATTCATTCTTTTTTTACATTTTCTCCTTCCTGTCAGCCCCTTCTTACTCATTGAGCAGGTAAGCAGTATGATGCCCATTATATGTGTGAAGTTATGCAAAATGTATTTTTCAAATAAGCCAGCAACCCTTCCCCCCAAAAAACAAACAAACATGAGAAATAAAGTGAAAAAATTATTCTTTCATTCTACACTCAGACATCATCAGTTCTCTCTCTGGTTGTGGATAGCATTTTTTCATCATGAGTCCTTTGGAATTGTCATGTACTGTTGTATTGATTGGAATAACTAATCTTTCATAGTTATCATTAGAGTACCATAGTTACTATGTACAAAATATTCTGTTCACTTCACTTAGCATCAGTTCATATACATCTTCCCAAGTTCATCATGTACTCTTTGATCTAGTGATGCTGGCCTTCTGACTGTTCCTTAATTAAAATATTCCATCTCTTAGCTTCAGGGATTTTCCCTAGATATCCTCTCTATTTGGCATGCTCTTTCTCCACACTTCTACCAACTGGCTTGCTTTAAGTTCTAACTAAATTCGCATCTTTTATAGGAAACCTTTCTCAACTCTTTTTTTTAATTTGAAAAATTTTATTTAATTAATTGGTTTATAATATTTTTCCATGGTTACTAATTCATGTTCTTTCCCTCCCCTCCTCTCACCCTCCTCCTGTAGCCAATGATCAGTTTCACTGGGTTTTACATGTGTCATTGATCAAGACATTTCCATATTATTAATATTTGCATTAGTGTGATCATTTAGAATCTACATCCCCAGTCATATCCCCATTTACGCATGTGATCAAGCAGTTGTTTTTCTTCTGTGTTTCTACTCCCACAGTTCTTTCTCTGGATGTGGATAGCATTCTTTCTTAAAGGTCCCTCAGGAATTTCCTGGATTATTGCATTGCTGCTAGTAGAGAAGTCCATTATATTCGATTGTGCCACAGTGCATCTGTCAGTTCCTGGAGGTTGTTCTAGTTCACATGGAATTACTCCAGTTCATTATTTCTTTCAGAACAATAGTATTCCATCATCAACAGATACCACAATTTGTTCAGCCATTTCTCAATCAAAGGGCATCCCCTCATTTTCCAGTTTTTTGCTACCATAAAGAACGAGGCTATAAATATTTTTGTATAAGTCTTTTTCCTTATCTCTTTGGGGTACAAATCCAGTGGTAAGACTGGATCAAAAGGCAGTCTTTTGGGCAGCTGGGTAGCTCAGTGGATTGAGAGCCAGGTCTAGAGACAGGAGGTCCTAGGTTCAAATCCGGCCTCAGACACTTCCCAGCTGTGTGACCCTGGGCAAGTCACTTGACCCCCATTGCCTACCCCTTACCACTCTTCCACCTATAAGTCAATGCACAGAAGTTAAGGGTTTAAAAAATTAAAACAAACAAACAAACAAAAACAACAAAAGGCAGTCTTTTAAAGCCCTTTGGGCATATCAACTCTTATTTCTAGTGTCTTCTCTCTTTTACTTCATAATTATTCTGTATGTAGCTTGTTTCTTCATTTTGTTTGTCGTTTCTCCCAATTATATTGTGAGCCCCTTAAGAAAAAGGATTCTCTTTTACCTTTTTTGGTTTCCCTAGTGCTTCTCACAGTGCCTGACACATAGTAGGCACTTTATAAATATTTATTGTCATTTATATATTTAGTATTATAAATTATTGATTCATTATCGTTGGTTCCTTTAAGCATAATATAATTTCCCTATTTATCTCTTATTAATCTATATTTGCTGTAGCCTTATCTGAAATCATTATTTAAAAAAAATTTTTTTTAAACCCTTACCTTTCGTCTTGGAGTCAATGCTGTGTATTGACTCCAAGGCAGAAGAATGGTAAGGGCTAGCAAATGAGCCAGAAGAGGCCCCCTGAAATGTTCTATCCTGCTGTGTGACATTATTCCTAGTTTGACGAATACAGTGAGTAGGATACAATACAATGAAACTTCTAAAGAGTTGCCTTAGAAACAGTCAGACAGATGAGCATTTCCTTTCCTGTGGCCCCCTCTTTAAAAAGTTTGCCTATCACTGGGCTAGGCAATGGGGGTTAAGTGACTTGCCCAGGGTCACACATCGGGGAAGTGTCTGAGGTCAGATTTGAACCTAGGACCTGGCTCTCAATCCACTGAGCCACCCAGTTGCCCCCTCTGAAATCATTATTGATGTCCCAACTATTTTGAGTTTAGCAGAATTATAATTGATTTTGCTTTAAGTTCTCATCTTAACCCTAAGTTAAATGTATTTTATATGTGTTTCTTGTTAGTATCATATTGTTGGATTCAGTCTTCTAATCTATTCTGCTATCCTTTTCTTTCTTACAGGTAAGTTTATCCCGTTCACATTCATAGTTATGATTCTAGATTCTATATTTCTCTTTATTCTGCCTTCTTGTACTTTTTTCCTCTCTTTATTCCCACCCTTCTGTTTACAAAATAAGATATAAAAGCAAGGAAGTTTCCCTAACTTGTATATAAATAAAACAGCCTGCTTGCTTTTACTCTTTTCTCCTTACCCTATCCAAGATCTTAGGTTTTTACCTTTTCTTATTTTCCATTTGATCTCCATTTCATGTATTTTCTAACTTTCAAGTGTATTTTGTTGGTGACTATTTTCTTACTTGTTCTTTCTTCCTCCTTAGCCCTTCTTTCCCCCTCCTTTGCCCTTGTCTCCTCCTATTTTCTTTTTGAGTTTAAGATATTTATTTGCTGAAATAATTATATTTATATACTTGTGTAATTGTGTTTGCTTTTCTTTCACCTGGTTGAGAGGAAAGTGAGGCTTGAAGGGATGGTTGTTGTTATATTCCTTCCATGATGAAAGTCTTTTTCTTCTGCAATTTTATTATATGATAGTGATTTCTATTCAATTCCTCTTTTCTTCCCTAGTCTGTTCTTTCTTTTTGTCTTCTCTCGAGACCATCAAAACAGAACAAAACCACCCATGGGCCTGATGTCATATTTGCTACGTATGCAGATACACATATATTCAAATACCCTGAGCAAACAGATTTTTCATGGTACAAGTTTGTTTTATTGGTAGCAAACAATAATATATTATTCTTTTGAAATAATAACACATTCTTAGTTGCCTCATTGAAGAAACTTGATAATGGAATCATTTTCAATTTCATTTTGTAGATTTTAAGACATTTTGGATGATTTGTCATGTAGCATAGTCATCTCACAAAACACTGGGCATTTACTAATTAAAGAAAAAACTGTAATTTCAGAGTATTTTTCAAACATTCATAGATTTTGTTTTTAAATCTATTGCAATGTAATAGAGCCCTTAAAAATAAAAGCAAAGTAGTTTTCTACTCTTAAATTTTTCAGAATGCTGGAGTCCTTTGTCCTTTATTGAACTGATGTTGTATTTGAGAGAGGTAGTGTAGTGTAATGAATAGCATGCTCAACTTGGAGTCAGAAGACCTGGATTCAATACCTGCTTCTGACATTTTACCTTTGTGACCTTGGGCAAAACACTTAAACCTCCCTTGAGTCTGTTTTTTTCAACTGAAAAATGAGGGGTTGGACTAGATGATTTCCAGTGTCCCTTCTAGTTCTAAATCTGATACTATGAATCAATTCCTGCCTTAGATACTTATTAGCTATTGAATCATGGACAAACCACTTACCATCTTTGAAATAATTTCTTTATCTTTAAAAGAGGAAAACTAATAAGTCATAGCAGCTAATTCCTGGGACTTGTTCTGAGGATCATATGTATCTACTATGTAAAGCACTTTGCTAACTTTAAGGCACTATGTAAATTTCAACTGCTCTCATCATTATCATCTGTTCAGTTTTTCTCTAATACAATGTGAATAATATGATTGATTTCTTTTTTTTTTTTTGGAATTTCATGTCGTCAAATGTAAAATCCTGTATTCAGGTACAAAAAAAAACTTTAAAAGCACAGAATATATTGAACATATGGCATGATAGCAATACATATGAAAAAGATGTCAAGTTTTCATTGGTTGCAAGTACAGTAGTAGTTTGATGAAGTTGCCAAGAAATTGAATGCAATCTTCGGTTGTAGAAATATAGTGACAAAGGATCTAAGCAGTCCCTTTATTTAGTGAGCCATACATGGAGTATCGTGTTTCTTTTTAGGAGGGAAATTCACACTTGAAGATTAGAGGAATATTGTGAGGACTTGAAAAGCTACTGTATGCTGATCCATTGACATGGAGATATTAGGTCTAAAGAAGAGGAGATATATCTTCAGATATTTGTAGGACTTTAATGTGAAGAGGAAGGAAGGAAGTTTATTCTGTGTAGTTCCAAAAGGTAGAACCATAGCCCTAGGTGAAAGATATTGGAGATATTAAAGCAGAAAGTAAATAACCAATTGAGCTTGTTATAGAAGGTATTTATGCTACAGGCAGGAATTGGACTAAGTCCCTTTTGGTTCTGGTATTCAGAAAAAACAACAGCTTTTTGTTACAAATCTTAATTAGTGTGCTCTTCTGCTTTGGTCAGTACAGTAGTAAACATAATTTAAATTTTCTTTTGAACTTCCTCATCTTTTCCCTTCAGGTCACTATTTCTAACATTTTTTATTACCTTTTTTCCTTTAAGGTTCAGTTTAACCCTTCTTGGATTTCTCCTAGGTTATTAGCTTGAGTTCTCTCCCCTGAACTTCTTATAGCACTCTGCTGGATTTTTCTTTTTCTCTTTTGTAAGCTCTGATTTAAACTTTGTATCTTTACTGGAGTCTAGCATAGAATTTATAACACAGGAAGTACTTAACAAAGGCTTTTTGATAACCTAATTTTCCTTTCTATTACAGATATTTATGTACTTTGTTACCCTCTCATATAAGTTTTTCTTTTATCTCTTTGTATTTCCAGTGCCTCCTAGGATAGCAACTTGAACATGTTAAATGCTTAATAAATGTGGCATTGCATTACTTGTGAATTGTATTGATTATAAAGTTTAAAAATATAGGAGATTATACCTCTTCCTTCAGCATAGGAGTGGAAGACTACCAGGATAGAATATTGTGTACATTGTCAGATATAGTCTTTATATTGACTATTTTTGCTTAATTGCTTTTCTTTGTCAAAAGGAAAGATTCATTTGGGAGGTAGTAGGTGGAAAAGAGGAATAGTTAAGTGGCATAGGAGATAGGAGTACCAGGCCTGGATTCAGGAAAACTCATCTTTTTGACTTCAAATCTGGGCTCAGACACTCAATGGCTTTGTGATACTGGGTAAGGCACTTAACCCAATTTCCCCTCAGTTTTCTCATCTGTAAAATAACTGGAGAAGGAAATAGCAAGCCACTTTAATATTTCTGCCAAGAAAATCCCAAATGGGGTCATGAAGATTTGGACAGGACTAAAATGATGAAAAAACAACAGGTGGGAAATAACTATAATGCAAAGACTGACTAGTCTCAATGATTTATTTTTTTTGAATGTTGTGTAGGAGATTGAAATGGAAAATTGATCCCAGTGGGAGAGAACCCTAACAACATAGGGATCTGGAAATATTTTTCAAGTGGGAGCCACTATTTGAACTAATCCTTTAAGGAAGTTAAGGATTCTGAGGAGCACAGAGATGAGGAGATTGTACTTTCCAGGCATAAAGGGACAGTATTTAAAGGCATTGAGACTGGAACTGAAATATCTTACTTAGGGCAACAGCAAGTTTGCCTGGAACACATAGTGTTAACGAAGGGAAGTAATATGCTATAAGACTGGAAAGGCTTAGTGGCAGATTGTGTAGGCCTTTAATTGCCAAACAGAAGAATTTGTAGTTAACTTAATGATAGTAGGTAGCAAGGGTAACTTCTTGAGCAGGAAAATTATATAGTCAGATCTGTGCTTTAGGAATATTGGGAGAGTATTGCAATAGTGAAATGAGAAGTGATGTGGTCCCTGAACTAGGGATTAGAGATTATGTGAGTGAAGAGAAAGGGAATGGATGCAAGAGATATGGAAGTAGAATCAATAAAACTAGTTAGATGATTGGCTGAGTGAAGTAGTTCAGAATGACCTAGAGGCTGGATGACCAGAACAATGCTGATGCCTTCAACATGAATATGGAAGTTTGGAAGATGGGGTACATTTTTTAGGGAAGTATAATGAATTCAGTTTGACATGCCTATAGAAATCCAAATGGAAACGTGTGGGACTAGGTCCCAGGAGAAAGACTAGGACTGTATATATTCAGCAAGGTGACCATATAGAGATGATAATTGAATTGAATGAATTGTGGTATATAAATGTGATGAAATACTACTGTGATATAAGAAATGATAAAGGGGATGGTTTCAGATAAACTGAGGAGGACTTGTATAAACTGATGCAGAGTGAATTGAATAGGATCTAGAGTAATTTATAGAATGACTACAATATTGTAAAGACAAACAACTCTGAAAGACTTTGGAATCCATGGAATCTTTTGAGATTCCAGAATGGGAGACTAGATAGAGAAGGAGAAAAGAAAGAGCCCAGGACAGGACCTAGGGCAGCTTAGGCAAAGTATTGACATGGGTGCCCAAAGAAGTATTGACTCGTGTTCCCAGCTGGCACTCCAGGAGCTGCTCAGCTTCCCTCTTCCCAGCACCTGAGGACATTTTTTGCATGCTCTGCCTTTCTGTCCAGCCACCCCAAAGCAAGCACTTCCTCCCTCCACTCTGTAAGGACTACCTGGGGGCTCACAGACAGCTTGAATTTGTCTTCTGGGCACTCCAACTTAAAAAAAAAAAATTGGCTAATGCTGGCCTAGGGGAACACTCAGTGCTAGGGAGTAGAGCATAGGTGTTGATCCTGGAAAAACAATGTACATTCATTGATTGCCTTTCTTTTCTTTTCTTTTCACTTCTAACCTCTACAATTTGTCTTCTGACTTCATTATTTAACCAAAATTGTCACTAATGTTACCAGGGATCTTTTAATTGTGAAATCTTTTCATTGTCCTTATCCTTCTTGACCTTTCTGCCACTTTGACATTTTTTCTCCCTCTGATCCTGGAAACTTATCTCCTCCCTGGGTTTTTGTGATATTACTCTTTCTTGATTTCCTTTTCTTCTTGTTTTCCTACATGTGTTAGCCTCTGTCCTCCTGTCTCCACTGTTCAGCACCCTGTTCCCGTAGGGGTCCCAGACAGACTCTTCTCTCTTTTTTTCAAATTAGATTTTTTTTTTTAATCAGCAGAAATCTGCCTTCTCTCATCCTTCACCCTCAACTGAGGGGAAAAAAAACAAAATCCTTGTTGAGCAAAACGAATTTCTACATTGACCATGCCCAAAAGAAAAATATGTACAATTTACAAAATTGTAAAATATGTAAATATGTAAAACATGTAAAAAAGATTTGTATGCAATATGTCTCATTACTTTGAGGCTTTTTCTTCTTTCAGGAAGGTGGGTAGCATGTTTCATTGAAGTCCTCTGGAATTGTGGTTTGTAATTATGCTGATCAGAGTTCTAAGTCTTTTAGAATTGTTTGTCTTTACAATATTGTTGTAATTATATACATTTTTCTCAGTTCATTTCACTCTGTATCAGTTTCTATAAATCTGAAGTTTCTCTGAAACCATTCCTTCATCATTTCTTGTATTAGTTATATTCCATACATTTATATACATTTAACTATTAACCAATTGATGGGTACCTCTATAGATTACTATTCTCTGCCAACTCAAAAGGAGTTATACTTGTTTTTGTGCTTTATTTGAGCTTGTTTTGCTTAGGATTAATCCTTCTCTTATTCTATCTTCCCTTCATTTCCTTCTCTTTTTTCCTGGCTCTCTGTTGAGTGAAATGTATTTCTCTACCTATATGTGGATGTGTATTTGTTCTTCCTTTGACTAGTTCACATGAGTTTGACATTCTCTTCAGCTGCTTTCCTCTCTTTCCTCCTTGTTTATAGATAGAGTATGTAAAATAATTTCCTTTTTCTCCCTCTCATCATATATTCCATTCCCTTTGTCACTGTGGCCTCATCTGGTCTGGTCAATGTTATGCTATCAATTTAGTGGTATATTCCAATGCCCTGAGGAGAGGAGGTCTCTTTCAGGTCTCTGTTCTGTGAAGTGTGAAGGAGAGATATGAGATAGCCCTGGGGGAAAGACAGTGATGGTATGTTGGAATTTCTGGGGTGAAATCAAACTGTTCCTGACTAGTCTTAGACCCAGAAATAAGAACATTGGCAAGATTGATAGCACTATCTGGTGATTGGTGTCACCTTATGCCTGGGTTACCTGATATACAACATTGATAATATCAGGAACAACTATAGAGATAGGCATAATGACTTCATTTAGCTCCTTGTTGTCTATTATAATACTGCCAAATATCATCTACCATCTTCACAGGTAATACAGGGTTGAGGTATGGGAATTTGGTATAACGAAGTACTCTTAACTTCATTCTCCTTGGGGACCTGACATTGTATGTTGGTTCAGATAACTAAGAATTTCCATTTGGCCCAATAACATCCAGATATTGCTCAAAAGTCCTGCACACATACTGAGTCCATAGCAACCTTTCCTTCCATGGATTGTGTTACGATTAAAAATAATAAAGACTGATATAAATATAGAAATTAGTGTTTTAATTAAAGCCATGCTGATAGAGATAAAATCATTAGACCATGAGATTGTAAGAATTCAAAACTACTGCCTCAGGCATTTTACCTTTTCGTATCTTCCCGTGCCAAGTAGCTAAAAAAACTTACTTTCGGATTTCCTCTCATTTAAACTGTCCTCTGCGTGGTGACGCAGGCGTCCCCACGCCCAAAGAACCGGAAACGGAAACCCGTTGGACCACGGGAAATGTAGTTTGATAGTTCCCACGTGTCCATAGGGAAAAAAAAATATATATATATATATATACTTTTAAATGGCATTTCCCAAATTTCAATTAACAATTGCCCTCTATAGCTTTCCTTGATTGATCCCAGTGAGGCAGACACTTTTGAGGATACCCCAAGCTTGGATGAGACTAATGCCCTGGTGCTTAATTTCCAGGTAGTTTTACAAGCACCATTGTGGACTGGCAATCAATTACTTTCTTGTCAACCCCATATTTGAGGAGCACCACCCAGAGCTCCTGCTTCAGGATGATTTCATCCCTGCTTGCTACCTACTTGGGTAGTGGTGTGCTCTGTGACTTCTTTTCACATTCATAGAATTTCTTTTTGCACTGATAGCAGTATTTACCCAAACTACAATTGTCCCAACCTCCTGCTCTAATTTCATTTAATTGTTCAGCCCCTATCTGTGTGGTTTCCTGAGAAGACTAAATTCTGAAGCCATTCTGGTGGGCCTCCAGCCAGAAGGTGGCATCTAATTGCCCTTCAGACTGGCTGGACATATGTGTATGTGTGTTTTTTGATGAATTCAATTCATCAAACCCTTTTCCTTTAGAAATTTCATCCCCTCCCTTGCAGATCCCTATCTTTGGGCATGCTAAGAGGAAAATTTATGAGGCCAGATGTGAACAACTCCCCATCTCAGCTACCTAAAAAAGGGACAAAGATTTTACCTTTTCTGGAGTCTCTGACACATTTAGTTGTATCTGTAAAAAAGGTCCTCTGCGAGTTCCTCCAGTCTAAAGCAGAGAACCTTTTAGCATTGCTCCATTAGACCACACCCTCAGGAGCCATTGTTCCAAGGACTACCAAGGACCTAGTTTCCTGGTCAACTTTTCTTTCAAATGCTTTTCTTTGATGGAGAAGGTCATCCACCATCTGTTCCCTCAGGGATAGGAATCTTTGCCCTCTCCCCTGTGCCCCTCCCCCCAGTTCAGAATAGGGATAAGATAAGTCTTGGAGTACCTAACCAGCTGTGGGAATTCCCTAGTAGGTCTCAAGTTTTTTCTAGCTTATAGGCTCCTACCTCAGGAGGAATCAGGATTTTGGAGCTAGAAATTGTAGAGTGGGGCCCTAGCTGGGACCTCTCACTCCTCATCCCCATCGAAGAGCTCTCTTCACTGATGTGACCACAAGTTTCACTAGCTGTCCCTCAGTGTTTATTGTACAGCACTTAAAAACCAAGAAAGAGCTCTGTCTCTGGCTGTTTACTTTCAGTCTGACTTGTTAGTAATTCAACTTTTGTAGCACATTTAATAGCAACCATGGAATGCTTGATTTAACACCTTAACTGCCTCCTCGGCAGCCTCCTCCAGTACTTACTGAATTGATCTCTTTGGCTGAGCAGGAGCCTGTCCCTGCTTCCATTGAAAGGACATCCTAAACATAACCAAAAGGCCTCTGGCAACAGGGAATCAGGCAGTGACCCATCATCAAATCAGGCCATTCTCTTCAATATTTGTGAGACTCTTTCTCCAACTATCCATGATATGAACCACTTAGACACCGAAACTGGTTGCATGAAGGAAGCTTATGACCTCTTAGCTACTCTACTAAGCTAGTCTACTCAGATGACCTTAATTCCAAATGAAGAATTATTGACTGTGCCAGATGTATCCATGTAGAAAGACTTTGATGACTTTGGAACTGTTTCGCTCATCACTACTACCTTATATTAGAAGAAATCTTGGATTCTATTAGAGGTGTACCATGCTGTGGCTCTCATTTTCTTGATGCAGCTCTAGCACATCATTGCCACTTTTCATTAAGAGCCACTGTGAACTTCAAAAGATGTGGCACTCATCACATGGACCAAATTGTAAGATTTAGTCTTCCTTCCTTCCTTCCTTCCTTCCTTCCTTCCTTCCTTCCTTCCTTCCTTCCTTCCTTCCTCTCTCCTTTCTCTTTGTCCCTCTCTCCTTTCCTTTCTCCCTCCCTCCCTCCTTCCCTTCCATCTTAGAATCAATACTGTGTAAGGCAGAAGAGTGGTAAGGGCTAGGCAATGGGGGTTAAGTGACTTGCCCAGGGTCACACAGCTAGAAAGTGTCTGAGGCCAGATTTGAACCTAAGACCTCCTATATCTAGGCCTGGCTCTCAGTCCACCGAGCCACCCAGCTGCCCCCAGATTTAGTCTTTCTGAATGAGGAAGGAAAGGCCTAAGACTTCTGGCTTTTATATTTCTTCATATTTTTGTGTTTATTTGTTTTGTTTGTTTCTGTTTTTCCCTATTTAGGGGAAACTGGGGGAACATGCTGGGAGGACTGGTTTATAAAACAGAATTGTCAAATTTACTGTCTGTAAAAACCTTGAGTTAGGACTGATCTAGATTAAGATGTAATTGGGAGTGGTAGCTAGGTGCTTTAGGGATAGAGAGCCAGGCCTGGAGACAGGAGTTTCTGGCTTCAAATTTGACCTCAGACATTTCCTAGCTGTATGACCCTAGACAAGTCACTTAACTCCAGTTGCTTAGCCCTTACCATTCTCCTGCCTTGGAAATGATACTTTGTATTGGTTTCAAGGCAGAAGGTAATTTTTTTTAATGTAATTGAGAAACATCTCACTAAATAAAAATACAATACAATGTAGTTAATGTTAATTTATAGTTTTCTAAGCCTACGGATATGCATTTCTGTTTTAAGTTTGACACCTCTGCTATAAATGACTTGAAGCTTAATTCTTCCACTGGGAAAGGACTCAACATTTTTTTATTTTTCTGCCCCCCCCCCCCTTCTTTTCTTTCCCTTTAATACTATCCGTGACAGATGTGACTGTTTAGTCATTTACCTGGTGGAAGGGCCTCTAAAAATCATTTGGGTGTGGGTGGGGTGGCTCAGTGGATAGAGATCTAGACCTGAAGACAGGGGGTCCTGAGTTCAAGTATGTCCTCAAAGACTTCTAGCTAAATGTCTCTGGGCAAGTTACTTAACTCCCACTGCCTAGCCTTTACCACTCTTCTATCTTAGAACCAATGCATAATATTGATTCTAATATGGAAGGTAAGGATTAAAAAAAATTATTAGGACCTTTCCACAAATTGGTGGTGTGTGATAGAAGTAGTTTCCAGACACAATTTGCCAGACTTCCTTGAGACAGCTCCCTCCCACTATTCAGTCTCATTGGCCTTAGCTTCCCTCATACCAGCTTCCTGTTCTGGGGGCATAAAAAGTCCCAGTCCATTGTAAGTTGGTGTCTCTCAGACTTGGGGCATGCCTGAGACCATGAGAGTTACCATACCCTGATGACTCACTAACTAGACAAAGTTCTAGATGGAGATGGGGGTGGGGTGGGGAACCTGCCTCTAGAGAAGCTAAGTGCCACTGTATTCTTATATATCCTTGCTGTGTTAGGGCAAAGTAAACATCCAGCTCCATTCGCTTCTCTATGGCTTTCATTGTACAGTGCCTGAAAACCAAGAGCTCTGTATCTAGTAGTTTACTTTTAGTCTCACTTTGATGGTAGTTCTGACTTTTGCAGTATAGGTGGGTTAACTGGATGGATTAAATGTTGAGTGATTTTTGCTATCTTATTTCATCCCAATGTTGAACCTGAAGTAAGAGGGTACTTGTTTTAGGCCTGCACCTTCAACAGTGAGACATGCCTCAATTTAATGATCTTTGCTTTATTGTACTTTGCATCAGATATTGCAGGATTACTTTTTTTTGTTTGTTTAACACAAATGGAAGGTTTTTGGCAATCCTGCATTTAACAAGACTATTGGTGCCATTTTTCCAGCGGCATGTATTCACATCATATCTGTCAAATTTTGGTAAATTCTTGTTATATTTTGAGCTCTTTCATTATTAAAACTGTTATGGTGATTGATGATCAGTGATCTTTGATATTACTATTGTAATTGTTTGGGGGCACCATGAACTCACCTATAAAGGACATCAAATTTAAGTGATAAATGTATGTGTTTCTGACTGCTCCACCAAACTGGCAGTGCCTGTCTCTTCCTTTCCTTGTGCCTTTCTCTTCCTTGAGACAATATTGAAATTAGGTCCCTCAATAAACCTACAGCCTCTAAGTGTTGAGGTGAAAGGAAGAGTCAATCAATCCAGCAAACTTCATTGTTTTTTTAAGTAATTGCCACAGCTACCTCATCCTTCAGCAACTACTACCTTGATTAGTCAGCAGCCATCGGCATGAAGGCAAGGCCCTCCTGAAGCAAAAAGATTATGCCTTACTGAAGGTTTAGATAATGGCCAGCATTTTTTAGTAATGAAATATTTTTATGTTGAGGAATGTACATTGTTTTTAAAGAAATAATACTATTGCATACTTAATAGACTCCTGGAGAGTGTAAAGATAACTTTTATATGCACTTGAAAACCAAAAAAAATTTGTGTGACTAGCTTTATTGTATTATTGGCTTTATTGCAGTGGTCTGGAACCAAAGCTGCAATATCTTTGTGGTATGTCAGAGACGAGGAGATCCAAACTAACAGTCTTCTTTCTTCTCATTAGAATTCTCATTCAAACTAAACACCATCTTATATTTTATAATAATCATGAAATAAAGAAAAAGCAAAATATATAGTTTAGAGTTCTCATACTTAAACAGAAGCAGGCACTGTAGCATACTTAAATAGAAGCAGGCACTTAGAACTTGGTCAAACATCAAAGCATGGTTATCCACTGTATCCTGAGCCACAGCCAGGTAGTTTGACTTTTGTCTTGCTACTGGACTTTCTGGAAGAGGAAGCGAGGCTGGTGACTTTGCACAATTCTTCACTTAAATCCAGTTTGTGTGCAAGTCCAAAGACATCACCAACAATGTTATTTTGGCCTTCTACTACAAAGGGCAACAACCACCAACTGAACATAGTGTTTGGACCATAGTAAGTGCTTAATAAATGTGTTTTCATTTATTCATATTATTTCTTTGGAGGCAAGAAGAATGCTGTTTCATTAGAACTAGTTGAGTAGTTAAGGATTCAACTGGGTGACAGTGCCATTGCAGAGGAGAGGAAATAGAGATGGGAGAGATAGAAAGTACATTTTTTTTAAACCTTTACCTTCCATCTTGGAATCAATACTGTGTGGTATTGAGTGGTAAGGGCTAGGCAATGGGGGTTAAGTGACTTGCCCAAGGTCACACAGCTAGGAAGTGTCTGAGGCCATATTTGAACCTAGCCTAGGCTTGGCTCTCAATCCACTGAGTCACCCAACTGCCCCCTAGAAAGTAGATTTGATAGGACTTAATAACTACAAGTGAAAAGGGAAGGAGAGGGAGGAATTATTAATAATTCTATGATTTTTTTGCCTGCATGACTAGGAATATTTATAAATAGTAATAGAAATAGGGAAGTTAGGGTAAGTAGGTATTATAGGCTAAATTCAATTCTTCCAGTCTCATAGTTAAGATGTGCAATTGGAATGAAATAGATACCCATAGTTCATTACCAACAGTTGATAAAAGAAGTTGTTTCTTTAGACATATCAGAAAAAGAAAATTCATCAAGTAAACAGCATTATTCCTTTAGATTTAGATGACCTGTCTCTTTGTTGGGCATGCTAGTCTGCTGGTCAGAACATAGAGGGAGGAGATGCTGATTTGTCAGTTGCTGGCTTTCTGTACTTACCTATCAGGAAGCAGTGTTAGGGGCCTGAGCCTTAGACTTCTGAGCCAATGAAATGTTAAGAATGATTTCTGGGGGGCAGCTGGGTAGCTCAGTGGAGTGAGAGTTAGGCCTAGAGACAGGAGGTCCTAGGTTCAAACCCGGCCTCAGCCACTTCCCAGCTGTGTGACCCTGGGAAAGTCACTTGACCCCCATTGCCCACCCTTACCAATCTTCCATCTATGAGACAATACACCGAAGTACAAGGGTTTGAAAAAAAAAAAAGAATGATTTCTGTAGTTATTAGGAAAAAACGTTACTCTGTGTGGAATAGGGCCTTAAGATACTGTTTCTTCTACCCTTATATGTTTTGGGGATGGATTATGAGTTTATTTTTGGACATGTTAAATTTTTTTTATACATTTATTAATATTCATTTTTAACCTGATTACATGCTTCATACCCCTACTTTCCCCTTCACCCCCTGCTCTCCCCTCACCCATGGCTGACGCACATTTCCACTGGTTGTAACGTGTGTCCTTGTTCAGGGCCCATTTCCATATTGTTGTTAGTTGCATTGGTGTGGTAGTTTCTAGTCCATATCCCCAATCACGTCCACCCCAACCCATGCGTTCAAGCAGTTGTTTTTCTTATATGTTTCCTCTCCTGCAGTCCTTCCTCTGAATGTGGGTAGCGTTCTTTACCATAAATCCCTTCAGAGCTGTCTTGTGTCATTGCATTGCTGCTGGTACAGAAGTCTATTACATTCGATTTTACCACAGTATATCAGTCTCTGTGTACAATGTTCTCCTGGATCTGCTCCTTTCGCTCTGCATCAATTACTGGAGGTCTTTCCAGTTCACCTGGAACTCCTCCAGTTTATTATTCCTTTTAGCGCAATAGTATTCCATCACCAGCATATACCACAATTTGTTCAGCCATTCCCCAATTGAAGGGCATCCCCTCATTTTCCAGTTTTTTGCCACTACAAAAAGTGCAGCTATAACTATTTTCGTACAAGTCTGTTTATCTATGATCTCTTTGGGGTACAAACCCAACAGTGCTATGGCTGGATCAAAGGGCAGGCATTCTTTTATAGCCCTTTGAGCATAGTTCCAAATCGCCAGCCAGAATGGTTGGATCAGTTCACAACTCCACCAGCAATGCATTAATGTCCAAATTTTGCCATATCCCCTCCAGCATTCATTACTCTCCCCTTCTTTCATTTTAGCCAATCTGCTAGGTGTGAGGTGGTACCTCAGAGTTGTTTTAATGTGCATTTCTCTAATTATTAGAGATTTGGAACACTTTCTCATGTGCTTATTGATACTTTTGATTTCTTTACCTGAGAATTTCCTATTCATGTCTCTTGTCCATTTATCAATTGGGGAATGGCTTGATTTTTTTATACAATTGATTTAACTCCTTGTATATTTGAGTAATTAGACCCCTGTCAGAGTTTTTTGTTATAAAGATTTTTTCCCAATTTGTTGTTTCCCTTCTGATTTTGACTACATTGTTTTTGTTTGTACAAAAGCTTTTTAGCTTGATATAATCAAAACCATTTAATTTACATTTTGTAATTTTTTCTAACTCTTGCTCGGTTTTAAAATCTTTCCTTTCTCAGAGATCTGATAGGTATACTATTTTGTGTTCACTTAACTTATTTATAGTTTCCCTCTTTATATTCAGGTCATTCACCCACTCTGAATTTATCTTGGTGTAGGGTGTGAGATGTTGATCTAAACCTAATCTCTCCCATATTGTTTTCCAAGTTTCCCAGCAATTTTTGTCAAATAGTGGATTCATGTCCCAAAAGTTGGGCTCTTTGGGTTTATCATACACTGTCTTGCTGACATCATTAACCCCAAGTCTATTCCACTGATCCTCCCTTCTATCTCTTAGCCAGTACCATATTGTTTTGGTGACTGCTACTTTATAGTATAGTTTAATATCTGGTACTGCTAGGCCCCCTTCCTTCACATTTTTTTTCATTATTTCCCTTGATATTCTTGATCTTTTGTTATTCCAAATGAAATTTGTTATAGTTTTTCCTAATTCAGTAAAGAAGTTTTTTGGTAATTTGATAGGTATGGCGCTAAATAGGTAAATTAATTTGGGTAGAATTGTCATTTTTATTATGTTGGCTCGACCTACCCATGAACAATTAATTGCTTTCCAATTGTTGAGATTCAGTTTTATTTGTTTGGAAAGTGTTTTGTAGTTGTTTTCATATAATTGCTGTGTTTGTTTTGGTAGGTAGATTCCCAAGTATTTTATATTGTCTAGGGTGATTTTAAATGGTGTTTCTCTTTCTACCTCTTGCTGCTGTGATGTGTTGGAAATATATAGAAATGCTGATGATTTATGTGCATTTATTTTGAACCCTGCAACTTTGCTAAAGTTGTTGATTATTTCTACAAGCTTCTTAGTCGATTCTCTAGGATTTTTTAAGTATCATATCATCTGCAAAGAGTGATAGCTTAGTCTCCTCATTGCCTATTTTGATACCTTCAATTTCTTTTTCTTCTCTAATTGCTATTGCTAGTGTTTCTAGTACTATGTTGAATAATAGAGGTGATAATGGGCATCCCTGTTTCACTCCTGATCTTATTGGGAAGGCTTCTAATATATCCCCATTGCATATGATGCTTGTTGATAGTTTTAGGCATATACTGTTTATTATTTTTAGGAAGGGTCCTTCTATTCCTATACTTTCCAATGTTTTCAATAGGAATGGATGCTGTATTTTGTCAAAGGTTTTTTCGGCATCTATTGATATAATCATGTGATTTTTGTTTGTTAGTTTGTTGATATGGTCAATTATGTGGATGGTTTTCCTAATGTTGAACCATCCTTGCATTCCTGGTATAAATCCCACCTGATCATGTGAATGATCTTCTTAATTACTTGCTGGAGTCTCTTTGCTAATATTCTATTTAAGATTTTTGCATCTATGTTCATTAGGGATATTGGTCTATAGTTTTCTTTCTCTGTTTTTGGTCTACCTGGCTTTGGGATCAGTACTATATTTGTGTCGTAAAAGGAATTTGGTAGGACTCCTTCTTTGCTTATCATGTCAAATAACTTGTATAGTATTGGGATTAGTTGCTCTTTGAATGTCTGATAGAATTCACTTGTGAATCCATCAGGTCCTGGTGATTTTTTCTTAGGGAGTTCTTTGATGGCTTGTTCAATTTCTATTTCTGATATGGGATTATTTAGGTATTCTATTTCTTCTGCTGTTAATCTAGGCAATTTATATTTTTGTAAATATTTGTCCATATCTCCTAAATTGTTATATTTGTAGCCATATAATTGGGCAAAATAGTTTTTAATGATTGCCTTAATTTCCCCTTCATTAGATGTGAGGTCTCCCTTTTCATTTTTAATACTGTCAATTTAGTTTTCTTCTTTCCTTTTTCTTATTAGATTGACCAATACTTTGTCTATTTTATCTGTTTTTTCAAAATACCAGCTTCTAGTCTTATTTATTAATTCAATAGTTCTTTTACTTTCAATTTTGTTAATTTCTCCCTTAATTTTTAGTATTTCTAATTTAGTTTTCATCTGGGGGTTTTTAATTTGCTCGCTTTCTAATTTTTTGAGTTGCATACCCAATTCATTAATCTCTGCCCTCCTTAATTTGTTAATATATGCACTCAAGGATATAAATTTCCCCCTGAGTACTGCCTTGGCTGCAGCCCACAGAGTTTGGTAGGATGTTTCATCATTGTCATTCTCTTCAATGAAATTGTTGATGGTTTCTATGATTTCTTCTCTGACAAATTGGTTTTGGAGAATCATATTGTTTAATTTCCAATTGGTTTTTGATTTGCCTGTCCAGGTGCCCTTACTAATTATTATTTTTATTGCATTATGATCTGAGAAGGTTACATTTATTATATCTGCTCTTTTGCATTTGTTTGCAATGATTCTATGCCCTATTACATGGTCAGTCTTTGTAAATGTACCATGTGCAGCTGAAAAGAAGGTGTATTCCTTTTTGTCCCTATTTATTTTTTTCCACATATCAATTAAATCTAATTTTTCCAGGACTTCATTCACCTCTCTTACCTCTTATTTATTTTTTGGTTTGATTTATCTAGATTTGAAAGAGGAATATTTAGATCTCCCACTATTATGGTTTTACTATCTATTTCCTTCTTGAGCTCTTCCAGTTTCTCCTTCATGAATTTGGATGCTATACCACTTAGTGCATATATATTGAGCAGTGTTATTTCCTCATTGTTTATACTGCCTTTAATCAGGATGTAATGACCTTCCCTGTCTTTTTTAATCATATCTATTTTTACTTTGGCTTTGTCAGAAATCATAATAGCCACTCCTGCCTTCTTTTTCTCACTTGACGCCCAAAAGATTTTGCTCAAGCCCTTAACCTTAAACTTGTGTGTGTCTACCCGCCTCATATGTGTTTCTTGTAGACAACATATGGTAGGATTTTGGTTTCTGATCCACTCTGCTATTTGCTTCCGTTTTATGAGTGAGTTCATCCCATTCACATTCAGAGTTACAATTATCAGTTGTGCATTCATTGACATTTTTGTATCCTCCCCTAGACCCACCCCTTCTTCTTACACTATTTACTTTTAAACCAGTGGTTTGCTTTGAGCAGGTATCCCTTATCCCCTCCCTTGATTGACTTTCCTTTCTGCCCCCTCCCTTGTTATTCCCCTCTTTTTGTTTTTTAAAGGCCTAATGAATTCCCTCCCCCTTCTTCTCCCCTCCCTTTTTTGACCTCCCCACTCCCCTGCTCCCTTTGGTTTATCCCTTCTGACTTTCTCAGTAGGGTTAGATAAAGTTTTTTATCCGAATAGATAATAAAGTCACTCTTCCCTCTCCCGTTGATTACACTGAGAGTAAGGTTTGATTATTACCTCTTAATGCTCTCTTCCTCTCCTTCTTGTGATAGTATTTATCCCCTCCCCTTCCCCTGCCCTCTTTGTGTGTAATAGAATATCCTATTTTTCTTATTTACTCAGATTTTTCTTGGTGTCCCCTACTGTTTCCCCCTCTTTCCCACCCTCCATGTCATCTTAGACCATTCAGTATCCTGTCCTCTCCCTATGAATTATTCTTCTGGTTGCTATAATAGTGAATAGAGTTCATTACAGAGACTTATACATAGCATTTCTCCACCTAGTATTACAGATAATTAGATCTTTTTTAAGCCCTTAAAGAGTCAATTTAAAAAAAAATTATGAGCTTTCTTTCTTTTCCCTCTGTTTCTTATTTACCTTTTCATGTTTCTCTTGGTTTTTGTGGTTGGGTATCAATCTTTCCATTTAGTCCTGGTCTCTTTTGTGCAAAAACTTGGAAATCTTCAATTTTGTTGAATGCCCATACTTTCCCCTGGAAGTATATAGTCAGTTTTGATGGGTAGTTGATCCGTGGCTGAAGGCCCAACTCTCTTGCCTTTCTGAATATTGTATTCCAAGCTTTGCGGTCTTTTAGTGTGGAGGCTGCCAGATCCTGTGTGATCCTTATTGGTGCTCCTTGATATTTGAATTGTCTCTTTCTGGCTTCTTGTAAGATTTTTTCTTTTACTTGGAAGCTCTTGAATTTGGCAATTATATTTCTGGATGTTGTCTTATCTGGATCCAGTGTAGAGGGTGTTCTATGGATCCTTTCAATGTCTATATTGCCCTCATGTTGTAGAACTTCAGGGCAATTTTGCTGAATAATTTCTTTAAGTATGGAGTCCAGGTTTCTATTAATTTCTGCCTTTTCTGGAAGACCAATGATTCTCAAATTGTCTCTTCTAGCCCGGTTTTCTTGGTCTGTCACTTTGTCATTGAGATATTTCATGTTTCCTTCTATTTTATCAGTCTTTTGACTTTTTTTTATTTGTCTTGAGAGATCATTGGTTTCTAATTGTTCAATTCTAGCCTTTAAGGACTGCTTTTCGGCTATAATCTTTTGGTTTTCGGCTATAATATTTTGGGTTTCAGCTATAATCTTTTGGTTTTCCTTTTCAGTCTGGTCATTTCTGGTCTTCAGTTGACTTGCCTCACTTTCCAATTGCGAAATTCTGCCTTTTAAACTGTTATTTTCTTGCCAGATTTCTTCCATCTTCCTCAACATCTCATGTTTGAACTCTTCAATATCTTGTGACCAGCTTTCATTTTTTTGGGGGGGAAGGTTTGGTTATTTGTCCTCCTCTGTGGTCCAGATTTTCTCCGTGTAAAAGTTGTTGAGTGTTCTAGCATTTTTCTTACTAATCTTTTTCTTCTGTGTTGCCATTGTTAGCCCTGTCCCTTTTCAGCTTTGTCTTCACACTCAGGGTCTGCCTGCCCCCTCTAAGCTCCCGATGGCTCCGGGTCTTCTTGTCCTGGGGTCAGGCCTCCCGGTAGTCCCCAGTCTGCCCCTCTGCCCGAGGCTCCTTCAGCAGTCTTGGGGGCTGCTTCCACAGCCGGGCTCCCGTCTGCACTGGGTCCTCACTTGATGACCTATCTTGCCCTGGAGATCTCAATTCACTCCCAGAGCCCTGCCTTCACCTGCACGTAGGCTCAGGAAAGTCCCTGCTTTAGGGCTTTTCCTTCACGCCCCGGGCAGGGCTTTCACCCACACCAGATGATGGGGAAATTTCCTGCTTTAGAGATTCACACCAGGGCAGCACCGCAGGGGAAAGTCCATGCGTCCCTCTAGCCTCTTGGGGTCCCACATCTGGCAGCTCACAGGTACAAGCCCTGGGGCTGCTAGTGGTTTACTGGTTGCCCCAATCCTGCTTTCACTCTTGTGCTTTGGCCTTGGCGCTGTGCGTGGTGTGTGTGTGTGGGGGTGGAGTACCTTCTTCCTCTCGCGTTTTAGTGAGAGCTGTTTCACCCCTTTATAGCGTGAAAATGCCCCGATTCTGCATACCTTCAATGCTGCACCCCATTGTGGTGTTCCTTTGATTGTTTGGATTCGTTTTTATGTCCCCTTGAGGAGTTTTGTATGCATTGGTTGGGAGAGATCGAGCAGCTGCTCCTTACTCTGCCGCCATCTTAACCGGAAGTCTCTAGATTACCTCTGGACATGTTCATTTTGAACTATCAACCTGATATCCAGATGGAGCTGGTCATAGGCAGTTTCAAATAGGAAAGTAGAGCTCAGAGAACCTGGAGGATAAAGATTTATTATACCAAAAGCCTGGTTCAATATTTTTGTCGAATATATGATTGCTATAATATACTAATGTTTGTTGTATGTCCGTTCTATTCTACTGTTCTATCTTTCTATTTCTTAGTCAGTACTGGATAGTTTTGATAATTATTGCTTCATAATGTAGTTAAAATCTAGTACTACTAGACCTCCTCCTTTACATTTTTTCATTAGTTCCTTTAATATTCTTGATCTTTTTTCTTCCAAGTGAATTTTGTTGTTATTTTTTCTAGTTTACTTAGATAATTTTTTGGTAATTTCAAATAAGTAGGTTAATTTGGGTAAGACTGTCATTTTAATTATCTTCTACCCACCCATGAAAAATTAATATTTTCTCCAGTTATTTAGATCTGATTTTATTTGTGTAAAAAGTGTTTTATAATTATGTTTATGTTGTTCTTGGGTTTGTTTTGGCAGGTATTCTCCCAGATTATTTTATTTGATCTGTGGTTATTTTAAACGAAGTATCTCTTTCTATGACTTTTTGCAGGACCTTGTAAGTAATATTTAAAAATCCTGATGATTTATGTGGATTTATTTTATATCCTGCTCTTTGCTAAAATTGATAGTTTCAACAATTTAGTTCAATCTCTAGGATTTTCCCTATATACTGTCTATATCCCTATATATTGTCTGCAAAAATAGTTTTATTACCTTTTTACCCATTCTGATTCCTTTAATTTCTTTTTTCTCTTATTGCTATTACTACTATTTCTAATATTATGCTAAATAATATAAGTGATAATGACCACCCTTGTTTTAATTCCTAATCTTTTTGGAAAGGCTTCTGTGCTTATTCCCAATACAGATAATATTTGCTGATGGTAAAAATTCTATTTATACCTATGTTTTCCAGTGTTTTTATTTTTATTTTTTTATTATTTTTTAAATCCTTACCTGGGGGCAGCTGGGTGGCTCAGTGGATTGAGAGCCAGGCCTAGAGACTGGAGGTCCTAGGTTCAAGTCCGGCCTCGGACACTTCCAGCTGTGTGACCTTGGGCAAGTCACTTGACCCCTATTGCCCACCCTTACCACTCCTGGGCCAAGGACGGTCCCTAGCCTGGATGAAAAAGGAAGAGGGTTGGGCGTGGGGCTAGCAACCCCACCCTGTAAAAACTACATCTGCTAAAGAAACTGCAACCTAAAGTAGGGGCAGCTGGGCTAGCTCAGTGCATTGAGAGCCAGGCCTAGAGACGAAAGGTCCTAGGTTCAAAACCCGGGCTCAAGACACTTCCCAGCTGGGTGACCCTGAGCGACTGTGTGACCCATTGCCTACTGGTTGTGGCCCTATGCTCCTAGAATGGAGTCCCAGGATAAAAAAAAAAAAAAAAATCCTTACCTTCCATCTTAGAATCAATACTATGTCTCCTGAGCCTGGCTCTCAATCCACTGAGCCATTCAGCTGCACCCTTTCCAGTATTAAAAAAAATTTTTTTAAACCCTAATATCTTTTAAATATATCCTTCTATATTAATTTTATTTGTTACAGGGCTAGGCAATGGGGGGTTAAGTGACTTGCCCAGGGTCACACAGCTAGGAAGTGTCTGAGGCCAGATTTGAACTTAGAACCTCCCTTCTCTAGGCCTAGCTCGCAATCCACTGAGCTACCAGCTGCCCTCCTAATACTCTTTTTGCTATAGTGACGATTTGCTGTATTAGAAGTAGTTGTTTTTTACTTCTCTCTCCAAGTTTGAACCCATGTCTTTTCTGTTTCCATAATAGCTTTCTTTAAAGATTCTTTCTTTTTGGTTTACTCTTTTTTTTTCTTCCAAATTTCAGTAGCCAAATGAATAGGCTTAATTGTTAGTTTTATGTTTGATTTGGGCTCTGTTCCCAGGGTGTGTGTGGGGGTGATGCCTCAGATTTCAGGATTTTTTATGTGTGTTATTTCCTGGGCCCTACTTAATTATTCTAATTTCTGTAATCCTGGGTTTAGTGTTGTCCCTGAGCCTCCTTGTGGGAAGAGGAGGAAAGGGGACAACCTTTAAGGGAAGATATGGGTAAACTAAGCATATTTTTGGTAATGACGAAGAAGTTAGATGAAGACAAATTGAAGGTGAAATAGGTAGAAATGTTGATCAAATATGATCTTAGGAAAGACTGGAGAGGATAGACTGACTCAATATCTTTTTGCCCAGAACTTTCAATCTTATTAACTTCACTATTTTTATTAGGGAGTATCACAATCTTTTAATTATCTACTTTTGCTATCTCAGATTAATTCTTGATTTTTTTCTTTCTCACTGAACTTCCATATCTAATAAGATTCTAAGTCTTATTGATTTTACTTCCATAGCAACTCATTAATCTCTTCCTTTCTCTCTACTCACGTGACTAGCACCTTAGTTCATTTCTTGCCCAAACTATTTGAAATAACCTTTTAATTGATGTTTCTGCTTCTAGTCCTTTCTTCAATCTACCCTCCAATACTACTGTCAAATGGACTTTCCTAAAGCCACTGGTATGACCATATTACTTCTTGTTTAAAAAATTCCTTATTTCTTCTAAGATGAAATACAAAGTTCTCTGGCATTTAAGACCCTTTATAATCAAGTGCCAGTCTAACGTTTCAAGTTTAATGCACAATACCCTTTCTGCCAGTGAACAAATATTAATTAAGAAGCTACTATGTGCCAGGGAGGGCAGGTAGGTGGTACAGTGGATAGGGTACTGGATCTGAAGTCAGGAAGAAGCTACTGACATTAGCTGTATGATCCCAGCTTAATCCTTTTTGTCTCAGTTTTATCATCTGTAAAATGAGCTGGAGAAGGAAATGGCAAACCACTCCAGAATCTTTGCCAAGAAAATCCCAAATAGGCTCACAAAGAGTACAACACAACCAAAAAACAGCTGTACGACAGAAAATATATTCCAGTATCATTGTCTGTAATCAACATAATTCTCCGTTTTTTTGTATTACAGCCAAATTAGATTACTTACTTTCTAAGTTTTTATGATATTGCATTCTCCTAGTTCTTTTCTTACTACCTATTCTTCCTCAGTCTTTGCTGAACCTCCATCCAGATCACACCTTTTAACTGCCAGTGAACCCCAGGGTTCTATCCTAGGCCCTCTTCTTCCTCTGTACTATTTCTCAGACTTAGTTATCTAGCCCTATCCTCCCTGCTGACCTCTAGTGTCAAAATCTCCAACTGCTTGGGAGGAAGAGGGTCATTTTCTTTCTGGTCTCCATCAGATAGTATACCTTGGAGCTAAACTTGGGATAGAACTCATTTCTCTGTTGCTTTAAATTTTCAGAACTTTCCTTACAATAGCTCAGAGGTAGGTAGTGCTGTAATTATCATTTTCACTTATTAAATGAGGAGATTGAGACCCATTTACAATCTGTTGTCAGAGTTTAAGTGACTTGCCCATTATTACACAGCTAGTAAGTATCAGAGGCCAGACTAAAATCCAGATCTCTTGATCTTAAGTGGCACTTCACCTGTTAGATTTTATTTGGCCTTAACACACTACTAATAAAATGCTACAATACATTACAAGGGAAATCTAGAGGTTCATTGTGGCCCAGAACAATTTGACTTTTCCCCTCTAGGCCTCATTAGTTTCTTCATCTGTAAAATGATAATTAATTCAGTACCTGTGCTACTTACCCCACTGGACTGTTATGAAGAGACTGTTTTCAAAATGTTAAATAGCTGGAGAAATAGCAGAGTAGGGGAAGGGAGGTTATGATTGTATATAGTCTCAGCTTAATTATATGTTCTTTGTGGGCAGGACACTTTTCAAAAAATTAATTAATTTAGAATATTTTTCAATGTTTCCATGTTTTATGATTTTTTCCAGTCCTTTTCCCTCCTCCCTCCCAGTGCTGACAAGCAGTTCCACAGGATTATACATGTATCATTGTTCAAAACCTGTTTCCATGTTATTCATATTTGCAATAGAATGATCATTTAACGCCCAAACCCCAATCAATCCCCATTGAACCACATGATTGATCCTATGTTTTTCTTCTGTATTTTTACTCTGACAGATCTTTCTCTGGATGTGGATGCATTCTTTCTTACAAATTCCTCTGGATTGTCCTCAGTCTCATTGCATTGTTGCTAGTAGAGCAACAACTTTTACATTCGATTGTGCCACAATATTTCAGTCTCTGTGTACAACGTTCTCCTGGTTCTGCTCCTTTCGCTCTGCATAAATTCCTGGAGGTCTTTCCAGTTCACATAGAAATCCTCCAGTTCATTATTCCTTACAGCACAACAGTATTCCATTATCATCAGATACCACAATTTGTTTAGCCATTCCTCAATTGATGAACACCCCCTCATTTTCTAATTTTTTGTCACCACAAAGAGTGCGTCTATAAATATTTTTGTACAAATATTTTTCCTTATTATGTCTTTGGTGTGCAAACCCAGCAGTGGTATGACTGGATCAAAGAGTTGGCTTTCATTTAAAGCCCTATGACCATAGTTCCAAATTGCCCTCCAGAATGATTGGACCAATTCACAACTCCACCAGCAATGCATTAGTGTCCCACTTTTGCCACGTCTTCTCCAACAATTATCACTTTTCTTTGCTGCCATATTGGCCAGTCTGCTAGTTGTGAAGTGTTATCTCAGAGTTGTTTTAATTTGCATTTCTCTAATCAGGAGGGATTGAGATAACTTTTTCATATGATTATTGATAATTTTGATTTCTTCATCTGAAAACAGGCAGTATACTCAACAAATACTTTGCAAAAAGAGGGACTTTCAGTGAATACTCGTTGAATGATTGATTTGTATTTAGTTGTTCAAAGACTAAAAGATTTTGACAGTGATATTATTTGTATCTCATTACTCATCTTTAGATGCAGCATGGAATGGTGAATAGAGTAGATCTCCAAGTGAGAAAGACTTAGCTTCCAGTGCCCCGTCTGACACATATTGCCTCTGTGACTTTTGGGAAGTCAGTTAACTCCTTCGGTGCTCTAGGATCTAGGCAGCTTTCTAAGACTATTAGTTGTTGCAAAGACCATGTCTTTCTCTCTTGAAAAGTAAAATTTTCTACCCTGGATTTCACTGGATCACTTATACTTATCCCTGTTTATCAGTTTCTCTCATAGCTTCATTTATTACCTACATGAATATGATTCCCAAATACTTCGTTGCTGATCTTCACATTCATTTCTAGCTACATAAAGGACAACTTCACTTGTTTTCCATTTTTCTTTGTATTTTCAATGCTTAGGATAGTACCTTGCAGCTGCTTACTAATTATTGTTAATTTATTGTCCCATGGCACATACATCAAGTTAAACATGTTCAAAAATCTGCATTATTTGTCAGCATCCCACAAACAGGAATATTTGTAAAAACTTCACCATTTCCTCTTCTATTTATGTAACGTTGGTGTACACCTTTTGCAAGCATGCCTATTTTGGCTCATATTATTTTGATTCATAGTAATCCTTTAAATAGTAACACTCTAGTGTATTTAAAAACTTGTTTTTAAAAAAATCTAAATGAAACAATTTGATTTTAATATAACTTCTCAGGAGTAGAATTGTGATAATGCATTGAGCTGGAGGGAAGAGAATAGGAGCTATGGATGGAAGTTATAGAGAGGAATATTTGTTTCATTTTAGAAAAAAGAAATCCTTATAATTAGAGCTATCCAAAAGTGTGATGGATGGCTTTAGGAGTTAATGGTTCTCAGAGGTTTTCAACCAAAACTTGGATGGGTGCTTATAAGGGTCATTATAGATGATATGTATGAGGTGGACTTGATGGCCTCTGTATTCCCATCTTTTTTGGGGGGGAGAGTTTCATGTATCATTGTTCAAAACCTATTTCCATACTATTAATATTTGCAATTATATAAATGGAGATTTTGAGCCTTTGTACTTCATCCCCCAGAAGTCCCTTAGTATTTTCCCAAATTCCCTTTAATCTCTCCTGCTCCTCCACGTTTGCTTGGTCATGTTATTGTTTTATAAGCTCCTTCTTCCTCTCTTCTTCGTAAGTATAGCTGGAGTTAGTTTAGCACCTTTTTCACTTTAGTTTTTAATGTTAGTTTATTATTGATAAAATTTTATAAAATATAATACTTAGTTATTGAATATTAATTTTAATCTACACAATAGAGTGATCATTTAAAGCCAACATCCCCAATCATATCCCCATTGAACCATGCGATCAGTCATATGTTTTTCTTCTGCATTTCTATTCCCACAGTTCTTTCTCTGGTAATATGTAGAAATGCTAATGATTTGTATGGATTTATTTTATATCCAACAACTTTGCTAAAGTTCATTATTTCAATTAGTTTTTTAGTTGGTTCTCTGGAATTCTCTAAGTATACCATCATATTGTCTATGAAGAGTGATAGTTTTTTCCTCATTGCCTATTCTGATTCCTTCATTTTCTTTTTATTCTTTTATTGCCATTGCTATTTCTAGAACATAACAATACATATCTATTTCTAGAACATTTCTAGAACAATATTGAATATAGAGGTGATAATGCTCCATTTACTCCTTTTCTTTCCAGTGTATTTGGTTCTTTTAGGTAGAAATCAATACTAAGTTGTATAATTAACACACCAAGTATTTGTTCCAAGGCAGAAGAATGGTAAGGGATAGGACATTGTGGATTAGTGATTTGCCTAGGATCAAACAGCTAGGAATTGTCTGAGGAGCAACTTAGCTGCCCTTTCTTTCCAATGTCTTTAATAGGAATGGATGTTATATTTTTTAAAAAACTTCTTTTGCTTCTATTGTGATAATCATGATTTCTATTGGTTTTGTTATTGATATGGTCAGTTATGCTGATAGTTTTTCAAATATTGAAACAGCTTTGCATTCCTGGTATAAATCCTACTTGATTTAGTAAATGATTCTTGTGTATTGCTGTAGTCTCTCTGCTAGGGTTTTGGGTTATTTTATTTTATTTTATTTTATTTTATTTTATTTTATTTTATTTTATTTTTCATCACTGTTCATTTAGGGAAATTGTTCTATAGTTTTTTTTCTCTGTTTTTGCTTTTCCTGGCTTAGGTATCAGTACTTTATTTGTGGCATAAAAGCAGTTTGGTAGGATTCTTTCTCCTCCATTTCCCCAAATAGTTTATATAGTATTGAAATTAATTGTTCTCTAAGTGGTTGAATTCACTTGTGAATTGACCTGGCCCTGGAGATTTGTTCTTGGGGAGTTCACTGACGGCTTTAAAATATTCTTTTACTAGGGGCAACCGGGTAGCTCAGTGGATTGAGAGTCAGACCTAGAGACGAGAGGTCCTAAGTTCAAATCCGGCCTCAGACACTTCCCAGCTGTGTGACCCTGGGCAAATCACTTGACCTCCATTGCCCACCCTTATCACTCTTCCACCTAGGAGCCAATACAGAGAAATTAAGGGTTTAAAAAAAGTTTAAAAAAAATAAAATAGGTAAAATATTCTTTTTCTGAGATGGAGTTATTTAAGAATATCTCTGTTAATCTGGGCAGTTTATGTTTTTGTAAACATTCATCTATTTTGCTTAGATTATTAGATTTATTGGTATATAATTGGGCAAAATAGCTCCCAATAATTGTATTAATTTCCTCTTCATTGGTGGTGAATTCACCCTTTTCATTTTTGATCCTGTTAATTTGGTTTTCTTCTTTAAATCAAATTGGCCAGTGGTTTATCTTTTTTATTGTTTTCTCCTTGACCTTTAAACCTTGAACTTAATAATGTACTTTAGAGTTGATGCTGTATGATAACAGTGTAAAGAAGACTTGAGTTGGAGTCAGAGCTCTGCCATTTGCTGGCTTTGGAAAATGTGTTTAATGCACAAAACCAACTCATGTGACACTTGAAAAATTACACAGTGCTTTCCTCAATCTTTCCTATTGTGAGGTAGCTTATGCAGTTCTCAATAGTGCTGTTTTATAGTGAGTAAACTGAGGTTTATAAATGGGGAAATTATTTAATGAATGTAAGAGTATGAAGATTGTAGTCCAGCAAGTTCTAGCACCTTTCTTTTATTTTTAAAATCCTTACTTTCTGTCTTAGAATCTATATGCATTATTGGTTCCAAGGCAGGAGAGTGCTAAGGGCTAGGCTATTGGGGTTAAGTGACTTGCTCAAGGCCACATGAAAGTGTCGGATACTAGCACTTCCTGTCCACAGTCCTGGCTGTATCCCAGTGGTTCCCAAACTTTTTTGGCCTACTCTCCCCTTTCCAGAAAAAATATTACTTAGCCCCCTGGAAATTAATTTTTAAAAAATTTTAATAGCAATTAAATAGGAAAGATAAATGCACCTGTGTCCATCACCTCTCTCCTGGATCGCTGCAGCACCTACCAGGGGGCAGTAGCGCCCACTTTGGGAATCACTGCCACTGAGCCACCTAGTTACCTCTTTAGCACCTTTCTGCTTGATCAGGTTATCAGGCCTATCCAACAAGCCTTTATTAAGTGGCTACTGTGTGTGTTCAAGGAACTATTTCTCGATTCTAGAACTACAAGTGAAAAATAATCACTGCTCCCAAGGAATGCTTATATGCTCCTAGAGAGATGCAACATGTTGCCCATACTGATGAGTTAATAAAAAGATAATGCCTGTAATCATCAAACTATCTAGTTTTATTTGTCAATATCAACAGCTCATGCTGTTCTCATTCACAATAACCATTAGACCATATACTGACTTTAGGCACTACTTTTTAATAACATTTTTTTCTTTAAAAGGACTTTTAGTTATCCATGACACCTAAAGGTGCAGAAGTCTTTTATAAATAACAGTCTCTTTTCTGACATGAATGAAAACCAAGATAACATTGTTTGGGAATCAGTTGATTTTTTACTTATTTTTATCATAGTTTTATCTGCAAATGTATGCATCTTTTGTTATTTTAGGTAAATTGGAGAAATGTGGAGTGGCAAGTCAAAAGAGGTGCCTTTACCAAACCCCAGGAATCTTCATAACAAGGAAACTGTTCGAGGTATGGATTTAGTGTTCTTTTTCTTACTAAACTTAATATCTTGTTTAGACCTTAAGTTTTAATATAAGTAATTAGTCTTAAGTATTAACCTTATTTAATATATGATAGCATTTTACCTTGTTTGGGTCAATATAAAGAGAATTCTAACAATTAGATGAGTGGGATGCCTTGTGAGGTGAAGTATACTAGAAGTGTTTTTTAAAAAAGACTCATGTCTATCAGGAATTTTTATGGAGGAGATTTCTTCGTGAAGTGGAAGGGATGCATTAAGAACTAGATACCTTATAAGACTCACTGCAGTCCTTACGATTCTGAGATTTTAAGAATAGTAATCAACTTATATGTATTAGCAATGGGGGTAAATTGACATCAGACTCAAAAGGAATTTGTGGTAGAGCTTTATATGCCAAATGTATTTTAGCCTAGAAGCAATTGAGAATCTTATATGTAAGTCAGAATTTCCACATATGCCCTCTCCAATATCCCACCTAATGAGACTTGAACAAAGTTGTGTAACAAAGCACAGGTAAAAAACTGTAAAACCATATCAAGCACAGTACTTCAGTCACAACTGATAGCAGATGCATTGTTTTATACTCACAGCTCCTCACATTTACTTTGAAAGGAGAGAGGGAGATTTACTCATCTTTTCTACAAAGTGAACATTAGTTATTGGGCATTCACAAGATTTAGTTCCAAATACTTTGAAAAATAAGATGTTGATTTAATTTGCTTTTCTTTAATTATTGGTGATTTGAAACATTTTTTCATATCACTATTGATAACTCAGATTTCTTCCCTTGAGAACTGCTTGCTCATATTTTTTTATTCTTATTCTTTTGTTTCCATCCTCTGTGTGCATGTTGTCTTCTCCTATCCTAACCAGCTCTAGAGATTGTTTTATTATAATCATTCCCTCTCCTCCCTCCAGACTAATAAGACTCTTTTTGCTTACATACTTGCTTACTTCCCAATTTCTTCATAGGCAAAGAATAACTGGATTTAATTTGAAAGATTTTACCAACTTCATAGGAATTTCTATGCTTTTCATCCTCTGAAACAAATTTCATTTTTAGTTGGAATTATTTTCATGGAGGCATTTTTCTAAATGCTTATTATAGAGGGACCTTTGAGGTTATCTAGGTTGACTTCTCATCGTACAAATGAGGAAGATCAAATTTTATTGAGATTAAGTGGCTAGCAGGAAGTCGTAGATCTAGGATTTAAATCTATATCCTCTGACTCCAAATCCAGCACTTTTCCCACTGTACCACAGTACCTCCCAAATTTATATTTAGTCTGAAAACTATATGGCTCTTAGTACCCTTTGTTGCTACTTTTTCCATTTTATCATCACTTCTGAAGCTCAAGAGGGCTGGTTGCATATTACCAAGGACCTTTTTATAATTTTTTTTTGTTTCATGGATTGCTGTTGCAGAAGAATTCATTACTAACTGTTCAGGATTTTAGTGTCAAACCTTTCCCTTTTTAGCAAGACTGGTCCTCAGAAAGTAGACATCTGTTGCTGCAACTGTACTCAGAAGTTTCCAGCATGACCAATTTTGTCAGAGCCTTTTCACTAGTGGCATAACCTTAGGGAACTCAAACTCACCCTGGTGTCATAGTGAGCTATCAAAATAGAACTTTGTGGAAGATTTGTTTTTAATGTTAAAATTAAAAAAATATTTTATGTAAGTAAAAAAAATCTGTGTCTACTGTTTTTATTCAGCAGATACAATGACATCATGGGATACACTTTCTCAGACTAAGGCTGCTGTAAGTATTAATTTTTTTCAGTTTTCTGTTATAATGTAATTTTTTGTGTGTTGTATTATGGGAATCACAATTTTACATAAGAGATTTTGTAACCTAAATAATTTTAATTATAAATGTTCTTTATTGCGATCTATAGGAGGTTATCCTTTAATATTCATATAAAAGTGCATAAATTAATTTTTTGTGTTTTTGCATATTTTCACATTTGAATTTAAATGACTATCGAAGATTTAAGGATATAGGGAGTAGTTGTAGAGGCTAAGGAGAGAACAGAATAGATGATAAATTGAAGGGGATGTGAGGGAAGAGCATTTCCTTCAGTGGCCTGTAAATTGCTGTCAGAAGATAACTTTCTTCACAACAGAAAACTCCCTTTTTCTTAACCCCACAGAAGAATGAGTAACCAAACTCTATTCAATCTCTTGTTGAGTGTAGTAGTCCACATTTGGCAAATTCATAGCCTTCACCTGAGTGGAAATTCATTTCTTCAGTGTAAGTTTTATTTAGGGAAATTTGTACTTTTAATAAGCTATAAGCATCTCCTCACTTTTATCTAGCAGTGTTATTTTAGCTAATACCTTATTTGATTTCAAAATTTCACAAGTAATTACTGTCTGAATATTTTTCTGTTCAGACCTTTCTTTGTTTTAAATCAGGCAGTGAAAACAGGCTTTATGCTGAACTCCCATGATAAAGTCTATATTCTTTGGATAAATAGGATCAAATCAAATGTTTTGTGAATATAGTTTAGTCCTCTTATTTTAACATTTATTTAAGTCTACAATATAGGCATTTTCTTTGCCTCAAACTCCAGGATCATAAAATAATACTATAATTTATATGCTTTATATACTTTTAACTGTTTTGAAAATGCCTCAAAATGTTGATAATGTAAAAAAGGTTTATTCACATTTTATTATATCTGTGAAACTTAAAATTTCATTTCATAAGTGATGTCTTAATTGACAACTATGTAGAGACATCCACAGAAAGAAACCATGATTGTATAGTCATAAACTCTTGTAGAATAAATTTTTTCTCATGACTGCTTGTGGAATGTATCACATAGAATATCATTATAATGTATACCATACCATTTCACATTGTTTCTGGTTTAAAAAAAAAACAACAATAAAAAGTTTGAAACCCCCACCCCACAAAAAAAAGCAAAAAGTCTTTGGCATATTAAGTGTTATTCTCCACCCTCCCCAAATTTTAATGCTCTATAATTTGATTCTCTTATCTGAAACAAAATATAATTTAAAATTTTATATTGTAACAGTTTTTCTTTGCACTCTATACTCTATGGAAAGCTGTGACTGAGTGCCATGCAAGCCTTGAGGTTATTAATGCTTATTACTATTATTATTATTATTCTATGTAGTTTAAAATATGCAAACTTATACTATTTTAAAAAGTAATTTGGTTTTGTCTGAAACCTTAGCTGAGGCACATTGAGAACAAATTAGAAGTAACCCCTACCAGCACAGCTGTGTTTGATTCTATCATGGATACCAAGAAATCTTCTGCTAATGCTACCAGGAAAATAAGTAGGAAAGGTATGTATAAAAAAAATCTTGTTCTAAAGGTAACATGGATAATTAGTGTAAGCTTTTGAAGTTCATTTTATTTCAAACAGTTTTTTTTCATAGACTTTTATGTTTATTTTCTTTGGATATTCCATCAATATTGAGCTTTTAAAAATTCTCTTTGGTCGACTCAATAGTTAATAGTTAATTAATAAAAAATAAAGTAAATAGTTAATTAATTAACTCAATAGTAGTTAAAAAATTTTGAAGGGAGATGACAGTTTTGATAGTTCTGATTGGAACTTTTGCACCATTGAATTTGATTTCACTTTTAGGCATTCCCTTTTTATGGTGGATTTGAAATCCACAAGTATTTTGTCATCAAGTAAATTAAACAGAAGTTCTTACAGTTAGATTTGTATCAGAAATGAAAATTGTGAAAAAATCTAACAGATTGTGTTAGCTTGATAAGATATGAATTTTCTGCTGGCTCCTCTTGTCTGTTATTTTTAAGTATTTTGTTCTATACTTTCTTGATCTATAACCTAGACTTCAATATAGAGTATTTCATCCAGTCTCATATGTTTGCAGACTTTGAAGAATAATTGACTAGATTGGTTTCTCTCAAATTTTCCATGTTTCCCAGATTCTGAGAAATCTCCCAAACAATCAGTGGCAAAAAGGGAATATTATAGATATAATTTTGTTAAATATCTGGTTTGCCGAGAAGTTCTTTTGTATATTAATTAGTGTAATGATTTGTTCTGAATGTTTTTCATTTACTTAGAGCCTCTAACAATCTGCTAGAGATACTAACTAGTGACCTAAAACTGCTAAAGAATATTATTTTCTTGAATTCTAACCAATATAGGGTTATTTATATTATGTAAATATTATAACTTCATAATTTTCTTTTTCTTCAGATGGTAGATATTTAGAGGATTGTTTGGGTATTGCTCCATCCAACAAGATATCCAAGTCACGAAAAGAAAAATCCTCTCGAAGTCCTCTTCGAGTCACTACCTTAGAGAGCAATGTGAAGAAGAATAACCACGTGGAATTCCGCGAACCCTTAGCTTCATTTAGGTTAGTGTTAAACTAAATTAATTTTGTTAATAAGTTTAGTCTTTAATAGTAGACTAGGTGGGAAATTTATAATTCATTTAGCAAAGTTTTTATAGCACTTTGGTCTTAAAATCATTCTTCTAATTGATTACAAAAACATAGACCAAAAGGCCCATCATGTTAAATACTGCCCTTTTTAGATGTGTCCTTTTTTGGGTTGTGGGGGAATAAAGGAGGGATAGTATAGAAGAAAGGGAAAGGAATACACAATTATATAGGGCCTATTATGTGCCAGGTACTATGGTAAGTACTTTTTTACAAATATTAACTCATTTAATCCTTATAATAACCCTGCGAGGTAGGTACTGTTGTTATCCCCACTTAACAGTGAAAAATAGAGAAGTTAAGTGACTTGCCCAGAATTATAGAACTAAGAAATGTCTGAAGCTTATTTGAACTCGTGTCTTCCTGACACCAGCCTCAGCACTCTATCTACACTGTACTAATTAGAGGAAATAAAGTAGTTTTTTATCTTCATTTTTATAGTAAATATCCTTCAAGAAGGAAATTTTTATTCATTACATGAAAATTTTGAAGACTTTTTTTACTACATCTAAAATAAATGTTTCTTTTATGTAATGAACTAAGAATCAGGTTTTAATTTTTTTGTAGTAGTAGTCAGTTACACTTCCAGAGGAAGGTACAGTAAAAAAAGAGTACTAGGTTCAGATCTTGGTTCTTCTCATGGATTCTTGCCATCTATATGACCTTCAGCAAGTCACCTAACATCTCTTGTCCATTATTTCCTCATTTTTAATGAGGTATTTAGACTAGGTTATCTCTTAAGATCATTGTCAGCTCTAAATATCAAGGCCTATCCAGGAATTATACTTTGGAGATGGATCATGTTCTGTTTGAAGACAAACTTATTTTAATTTGAAGAGCTCTATTATCATAAAGTTAGCTATTAGATGATGATGTTAATTTAACATTTAATTTAAGCTTTGTCATGCCAAGTCATTGCAGTCTGTACCAATGGATAGTTTATGTCAGTGAATGAAATAATGGATCCTTTCATTATTGATTTATTGTTACCTTAACTAAATTAAATTCCTCTTATGAAAATACTTAATTCTTTTAATGCTATCTCCTGCTCTTGCCAGGTGTTTTCCATAGCAAACAGGAGTTGTTATCAAAGATGTGTAATATAAGGGGTACAGAGTAGATAATAAAGTATTTTACATAATTCATAATTGACAGCTTAAAGTTGTTAGCAGATAAAAAAAATTACAGAAGCATGTAACTTTCCACACTGGGTAGTATGTCAGTAATGAGTAGAGTTGAATACATATGGATATTAGATCTCCAGTCATATTTTTATGTGTATTAATTATAATTTAGAACATTACTCCTTTATTTTTTCAACTCTTTCAATGATGACTTAAAAATTAGGTATCTAGAAAGAGGTATAACCAGTAGGCCTCAGCCAGCCAGAGAGCTCAGATATGGGTATATTTGATGACCTTTGAGATCTTTTCTAACTCCCAGATTTGGAAAGAGCATTGGCTTTGGAGTCTAGGTTCAAATCCTACTTTTGCCATTTGTCCTATGTATGATCTTGGGCAACTTTGCCTATCTCTTTTGTGATATAACTTCCTCATCTTTCAGAAGAGGAAGGTGGACTGTATGAATTCCAAGCTTCCTTTGAGCTCTATATCTGTAGTCCAGTTGTATGTTAAATCTCTTTTTTGATGTTGAGTCTTGAGTGACTTTTGGAGAAGGCTTGTTTCAGTGTTAGAGATAGGGAAAAAGAAAAAGGGAGATGTTTGGGAGGTGAAAAATTTAGTTTGGACATATTCAACTTAGTTTACAATAGGACATCCAAGTGGAAATATACAATAGGCATAAGATAATATAGTGGAGATCATGTCTCTACGTCCAAGGATCCTTCATCTGAAGAGCATTAGTGGATGCTGAAAGTGACTAAGCTATTGGGAAGAAAAGAAGGCATTTGAGAGAAAGAAAATCAGAGGGCTAAGAAATGAAATTTGGGAAATTCACACTGGGAGGAAGAGAGAAAGGTAGTAAAAAAGATAGGGAAGTAATTAGGGGGAATCTCTAAGTACATAATTGATAAATTACTTTCCCAGGGATCTTCAGTGATCAAACTGAAATTCTAGATAAGGTTTCTAATTCAGTCTAATGGCCACATTCTTCTGTTTTGCCAGCTACTCTTTAGAATTTGGTGACTTAAGAAAAGAGAAGCAGTACAGCACTTGTGAATGGAGGACTGGCTTTAGAGTGGGAAAGAAATGCCTGACATGCTTGTTGTATGATCATGGGCAAACAACTTAACTTCTTAGTATCCTCAGACAATTCTCTGAGACAAGTTTCAAAGTAGTTGCTGATCTGCTTTAATAGAGGGAGTTTCCATACTGGCCTCTCCAGAATTTGTCAAAGGTACAGAATTTAAGGAGGAAAAAAAAGAACCTTAGGATTATATGAGAACATATCATTTTCCCAGTTGTCATAAGCTAGCTCTTTTTGTCTTTGAGATTTGAGGCATTAATAATCTCAGTCTATCACTTTATATCCTTTATTTTCTTAATGATGCCATTTAGGTAAAATTATTATTGAATTCAGTTTTACTATAGTACTTTTTCAACATTTCTATTGATTACATATTCCTAAAATTAGCTTCAATTTGAGAATAATGAAGTTATTTTAAAATGTGATCCATTTGCCAATTAGAAATCTACTTAAATAAGAAATATTAAAGTATTACCTGACAGTATTATAAATAAGTTATTTCACACCAATTAATTTTCTGAATAATTGAAACATATCTCTTCCCTCTGTTGCCCTCTCCTCCCCTTCCTCTCCTTTTTTTTTTTTTAATGAGAATTGATCTATCTTGTTCAGGCTGGAAATACAGGAACTCTTTATAGGCCCAATCCCACTGCTGGTCATTATGGAAAGTAAATTTTTCCTCTGCTTTGAACGCAGGCAGTTTTCCCCTCCCTAGGCAAGCTTAGTATATAGATACTTGACCAGAATTCCTGAGCTCAGGAAATTCACCAGCCTAAGCCTTCTATTAGCTGGAATTATAGGAGTATGCTATCATAGCATGGCTATTTCAATCCTATTAATGGAAAATTTTCAAAAATATTTTGTGCCATTCTTGCCTTGAAGTGGAATATGAACATAATTTAAAATTTTCTTGATGATTCATTGTTTTCATTTGGATAATTGTTCTATTTTGCTTACATGTTGATAACCTCAACATTTAGTGAGGTATGAAGATCTTTATCTCTGAACCAAAAGACCCAGCATATTTTGGGTTTACTTGTTTGTTTTCAGGGAGAGACTTCTTATGCCTATTTTTCATAGTTTTTCTGTCTCTTCTCTTGAAGTCAAATGTCAGTTACAGAAAGAAGACCCTTCCGATATTTTATCACTATTCTGTTTTAGAAGACCAGATAGCCAAGTTTGTTGAATTTGCGCACAAAAAAAAGTAATAAATAGACTGTAAATAAGGAGACTTCAAAATATTCTTCTTTTAATAAAATAAATTTATGGACTTAGTAAGATGCATTTTGGTTGTTCAGAGATGGTTTTTTTTGGGGGGGTTATTTGTAATTTTTTTCCTTTTTCTGGAATTTTGAACTTATTTCATCTAGCATATTCATGTAGGAGTCACATTACATTTCTTCTGTTTATAATTTTTTTTTCAGATATTTAATACTTAAAGTTTATAGCTCTAAATTGGTGATGCTTGAGAATGTATTTGGATAGCTAATATTTTACATTTAGCCATTATAGTGGAGCTTGGTTATAGATTTTGTGTATTTGTGGCTAAGAAGTTAAGTTCTAATTCTATGTCTTGTGACCCTCAGGGAAGTCTCTCAGTTTAGCTTTTTTATGTTTTATCCTTTTAAAATCATAAGTAATTATCTCCCAACTTTGTTTATTGAGTTAGTATTTCTAATTTTTTTTAGCCAAGTTCTTTACAGTCATATAGGTACCGAGAATTCTGAACATAATTTTATTTATCTAGCAGATTATTGTATATTAGTTTTATTCTCAAATTGACCTTTTTTTTTCTTTTAATTACATCAAAGGGGGGAGACCTTTATTGCTCCATCCACTCTAAGTTCTAGCCAGTCAGATGTCAAACATTTGTATGGTTTGGACCCTACTACAACAGAAGAGACAATTGTTGGAGGAAGCCGAATGATATATAATCGGGATGACCGGGATATACATTGCCAGGATTTTGACAGCTCACAGTCTTCTGTTGTAAACGAAACCATTGTTAGGTATTTAAATGATCGCCCAGCAATTGATGCCTTACAGAATTCAGAAACTTTGTTCCGAGTGATGGCTCCTATTAGAACTGAGGAAGAAAAAACTAGTGGGTCTAAAGTAAATGAGAAGACTTCAGTGGGTAATGTAAGCCGTGATGTTGATATGAAAGTGTCAAGGCCAAGTGAATCTTCTCCATCTTCAAATAGTACTACCAGTGCCCAAAGATTAGATATCTTAAAGCGGCGACAGCATGATTCCAAACTAGAAAAACTCAAGGAGCGAATTAGAAAACAATGGGAGAACTCAGAAGATGTGAGTGGCAGAGGTCAGCATCTGGGACATGTTGACCAACCAGTAATGATAACCAGTATCGACAGTGGAGTGACAGCAAAAGTCCGGAAAGTGGCAACAGCACCGCCTGCTCCAGCATATAAAGGTTTGTATACTCCTCCAATATGTATTTTAATAGAGAAGGGAACCTTTTTTGGACAATGTCAAAATAATTTGTTTTTTAGCTTATTAAGGTTATTTTGTAGTAGATTGGCAGAACTGATAGATAACAGAAACAGAAATGATACTATTTACTATATATCAAGTTGACTTGATTGAAATTATCACAGTTTACAGGATTAGTTTTAAGGGTAATTTTTTCTTATCTATCTTGAAAATAATATCATTTGTACTGATTTATTTTTTTTCTACTTGTTAGATATTTTAAGACATAATGTTATCTGAAACTTTCCCATAAGTATTGTCATCATATTAAATAGTTTATACATTTATCCATCAGTGGATATTTATTTGATGCCTGCTATTTGCTTTTGTATAGAATAAATACTAGATCAAAAATAGGAGTGCCATTTTGTTAATCTTGTAATAACATTAATATGCATGTGTATGCATGAATGAGTGGGGTTTGTTTTTCTAGACCTCTGACTTAATTCATGTAAGGAACCCTGGTGATGAAACTCTTTGCCAATGCAGATCAGTAACTGTTCCATATCTTATATTCTTAAAAGGTTCCTTAGGGGCACTGAGAGGTTAATTGGACACATAGCCAGTATTTCAGAAATTGAATCCAGATCTTCCTGACTCCAAGTCTATATCTGCTGTACACTATTACTTTGTATGGCAAATATATTTACTACTAAAGCATAGAGATTATTCCTAACTTAGTTTTTTTTGTCTTTGCATATTTAAATCTTTTTATTTTTCTTTCAAAGACCATTGGTACACAGAAAAAACTATGTAAGTGGTATAAGAAAAGGCTTTAGTTTTCTTTAAGAGAGTAAAATAGAATGTTTCACTAGAACACTTTAAAAATTGAAAAGGAATATCTTTTACATGGGAGACTTAAGAAAGAAGGAAAAAGAAAGGCAGAATAAGAAACAGTGGGAATATAGGCAGACTAGGTTATAGACATTGAGGAATGAGAGATTCAAAAAGATATCCTTTCTGAGTTTGGCCAAATTATAATTGCTTAAGACTTAAAAACTGGTTTGACTTTTACAATTATAGATATAAATAAAGGATATCACTTCTTGGTGCTTGTCCATAAACTGCATAAAATTGTCTGAAGGCTGGAAGGAAATTATTGTCCTCCTTCCCTCTCCCCAAACTCTACCTTACATCACACCTTTGCAAAATCCACAGTTGGTCATTACTGTATTTTGCAGTGCATGGCAATGCATTTCTCAATATATCTTGTTAAGTGTCAGGTTTAGTTATTTTCATCAAAATTTGTCCATGTTTTAGATTGAGTAATTAGTAATTAATATAATACAAATGGGGCAGCTGGGTGGCTCAGTGGATTGAGAGCCAGGCCTAGAGACGGGAGGCCCTAGGTTCAAGTCCGGCCTCGGACACTTCCAGCTGTGTGACCTTGGGCAAGTCACTTGACCCCTATTGCCCACCCTTACCACTCCTGGGCCAAGGAGGGTCCCTAGCCCGGATGAAAAAGGAGGAGGGTTGGGCGTGGGGCTAGCAACCCCACCCTGTAAAAACTACATCTGCTAAAGAAACTGCAACCTAAAGTAGGGGCAGCTGGGCTAGCTCAGTGGATTGAGAGCCAGGCCTAGAGACGAAAGGTCCTAGGTTCAAATCCAGGCTCAGACACTTCCCAGATGGGTGACCCTGAGCAACAGTGTGACCCACTGCCTACTGGTTGTGGCCCTATGCTCCTAGAATGGAGTCCCAGGATTAAAAAAAAAAAAAAATTGACAAAAGCCTCCAGAATCTCTAAATTGTATTGCATATTCCCTTACATTGTTCCTTCCTAATAAAAGGAAATTCTCTTCTGGATATAGACTCTTTCAATAATGCATATTGGCCAAAAACAAACTAACTCATAAAAGTGAAATCTCTGAAATGCTTATCCATTTTAAAATAAGATTTCTTTGTTTTGCCATGATGAATGGCCATCAGCAGTAGTGTTCTTTTAAGGGCTAATAATTGAGTTAATGGCGAGTAATGTTATATTTGAAATAGATTAAAGAGATAGGCTTTTATTTTTATTTTATTTTATTTTATTTTATTTTTTTTTAACCCTTGTACTTCGGTGTATTGTCTCATAGGTGGAAGATTGGTAAGGGTGGGCAATGGGGGTCAAGTGACTTGCCCAGGGTCACACAGCTGGGAAGTGGCTGAGGCCGGGTTTGAACCTAGGACCTCCTGTCTCTAGGCCTTACTCTCTCTCCACTGAGCTACCCAGCTGCCCCCCAAGAGATAGGCTTTTAAAGTCCCCTTCTTCTTACATTTTTGACAGTTCCGAACTCTTACTGTGACAAAACAAAGGTGATGATAATAATAGATTTAATTAGTTGAGATTGGAGGCACAGGGCATTTTGAGAATTTGCAGAAAAGAAGGAGGAGCAGGATCCTTTTCCTTCTTCCAGAACATTTTCTTTCTTCTCTAAAACCTATTGGAGTTTTGTTTTCATTTTTATCTTTTATTTAATACATTTTTCAGTACCTTTATAGATTTATCTATGGCAACTCAAAGAGTTTATTCTGTAACTCCTTCCTAATCTTAGGGTTGTATTAACATATTTTACATCATTATAAATTTGTATGCAATCTTATTAGTTTTGCTTTTCATTTTTTTTGCATAGATCTTTTCATATTTTTAATATATCTCTTTGTGTTTGTTCTTTATGGAGATAGTATACTCTGTTTAGCCATCTTTTCAATTCTAGATATTTAGCTTATTTTTAGGGTGTTTTTTTTTCTATTACATTATTATATTACTATAACAATCTTCGTATAAGAATTCTTTTTCTTTCAAATTATTTTCTTTAGATATATTTGCTAATTTTATGACTAGTGAATGAATCAGAGAGATCCCCTCCACAGCTGAAACTGTTCTTTTCCTCCTCAAATTTTCCTAGAACTCTGTTTGCACTTCTTTGAAATGTATTATCTGTGTAACTGCTATATCTTTCTAGAAGAATGTTCGTTCCTTATAAGGTCAATGACTAATTTTTTCCCCTTCATAACATAGCATTTAATAAATGTTTGCTGAAATAGATTGAATTTAATATATTTCAGTGTTAAATTTTGTTTTTATAATACCATTAAAATTTTTTCCTATCCTTTCTCTTGCTGTATCTTATTTTTATGATACAGTATATGTAGTGTGTGATAATGCATTTTTTTTCCTAAGGAAAAACCTCAGCCTTAGCTCTGACAACTCTTAAGTATGTTCTGTCTTGTTGGTTTATCATAGGTTTCAATCCTGCAGAAACTAAAATTCGAACCCCTGATGGAAAGGTGTGGCCTGAAGCAGTGTTTCATAATATGAGTAGAGATTTATATCGAGACCTTGGATTATACTTTGGTGGTAAGAGGCAGATTCTTTAAAAATATAATCTGAAGATTTTGTATGTATGATTGGATCCATATGACCCTTTCCTACATTTTCTCCTACCATCTTTAACATAATCAGAACTAAAATGGTAGCAAAACCAAAATGGAATCTAGCATTGTAGAAACAGGTTTGTTGGTTTTTTTTGTCCCTTTGTACCACTTTCCATCTCTGTTCAACCTTGGGCCTAAAACAAAAGGTGAGTTTTGTCACTTAAACAATTGACTTTAAGGTCTATAACCCACATAGAATTACAAAAAGTAGGGTAAAATTAAGAATTAAGAATGGACAAGCATGAATATCTGTCTATCACTGGAAGAAGTACCCAAATTGAAGAGGTTACAGATCTATTCAAGTATTTTAGGTTTCTAAAGCACTTTATGAATATTTTCTCATTTAAATCTCTCTGAAACTGTATGTGATAGATAGGTAATTATGATTGGTATTATTCTATTTTTACTAATCAAGAAACTGTGAGGCCCAGAAATTATGTTTGTCCATGGTCACACAGCTAGTAAATATTGGAGGTGGTGATTTAGCCCAGATCTCCCTCATTTCAAGTTCAGTACTCTGTCCACTACATAAGTACCTTCTCTTTAGTCTGTGTTACAGGGCTAAAAGTATTGCTGACAAGGCAGAAACCAAGCTATTTTAAAATTCTGAGTTGTACTAGTCTTCTTCTGAAAGAGATAAATCAGAACCCTGTGAGTAAAGTGTGTTTCTTCTAGATATTTTATATCCTTGAGTTGTTCAATAATTTGTTATGCTGCTGGTGAAAAAAAATGCTCTTTTGAGATTGAGAAATAGAAAGGAGATACATTATAAGGCAATATTATAATAGAAAAAAAGCATAGGAAGATGGTTATGGGAGGGGGACACTTACCAACCTCATCCTCTTCCCTGACCCCAAGTTGTTCCAAAACCCATATGGACTGCTTGACTGCTTACATGCCTTAGGTGAGATGGGAATTACCAACTCTTTCCTTCTCATGAGTTGACAAACCACTAGACCATATCCTCTGTACTGGTACTGTACTGATACTCTACTGATGTACTTAACTGACCTATTGATGTAGCTTAAGGACTTTTGAATCATGCCATCTACTATGACTGATGCATCTTTGGGACTTCTGGACTTTCCATCTACCCATCAACTGAAATTGATTTTGTATTATTTCCTTACCATCTGTCTTAGAATTCATTCTGATATCAGTTCCAAGGCAGAAGAGCCATAAGGGCTAGGCAATTGGGGTTAAGTGACTTGCCCAGGTTCAAAGCTAGGAAATGTCTGAGGGCAGATTTGACCTTCTGTCTTCAGGCCTGCCTCTGTCCACTGAGCCACATAACTACCCTATTTCTCTTACTTTAAGTGTGAGCTCCTTGATAACAGGGCCAGTCTTGTCTTGCTTTTTATAATTATATCTCACTGTTTAATATAGTACTTACCACAAAGTAAGCATATAAGAAATGCCCTTTTCATTCATTTTTTAAGGCATAGTGAAGTCATCATGAGAAGACTAACAGTTATAAGGATAATAGAGACCTTTGATAAGATTAAACTCATTTAAAAATTTCTTTTTAATACTTAATTTTCTTTTTTTAAAATTTTTTCCTTTTTTTAATTTTTATTTTGAATATTTTTCCCATAGTTACATGTTTCATGTTCTTTCCCTCTCCCCCAAAGCCCCCAACCCCTCCATAGCCAAAGCACAATTCCACTGGGTTTTACATGTATCATTGATTAAGACCTAATTCCATATTATTGATAGTTGAACGAGAATTATCGTTTAGTGTCTACATTCCCAATAATATCCCTATCAGCCCATGTGTTCAAGTAGTTGTTTTTCTTCTGTGTTTCTCCTCCCACAGTTCTTCCTCTGAATTTGGCTAGTTTTCTTTCTCATGAGTCCCTCAGCCTTGCTCTGGATCCTTGCATTGCTGCTAGTAGAGAAGTCTGTTATGTTTGTTAACACTTAATTTTCAAAAACATCTTTATCTTTATTTTGAAAGCTAAAAAGTCAAAATAGCTTAATATCTAAGAAGATCAGGTCACTCAAACTTCAGGATAATGACAGTTAACATTTTTCTTTTTGTACCAAGTAAGTGTAATAAAAGTATTATTTTTCAGTTGTCAAATTATAAGGTTTTTCTCATGAATTCCTCATATGTGATAAATCTGTAGTGGGTTATATGATTCATAAGAGACATTTGAGATAATACTCCATGATTTAAAAAAATTAAAAAGGTGAAGGTTCCCCACAAAACATAATTTGGGTCTTTTGCAGACTGAAGGTACTTTTGGTGGATTCTTCTTGTTTCTTTTGTAGGATTAAATATGAAGTTATAAGCCTCAGTTGTATTGAGAGAGTTCAACTAGATATAAGGGGAACATTTTTTAAGGATGATTAAAAATTTGTGAGGTTCCTATTCCTGAAGTTCTTTTCAGATCAATTATACATTAGTCTGACTTGGATGAGTTATACATACAAATACCTGAAAGTAGTAGATGACTTTCTAAGATTTTTTTACCATTTTGAATAACACTAGAATGTTCCCCAAATTTTAAAAACTGATGGTTTGTAGAATCACTTTCCTAAAATTCTGTCCATAATTTTTAATTTGAGGACTATCACAGTATCAGAGTAAACTAATTCTTTGTATGTTTCTGTATCAAACATTTTGTATTATAGACTACATTAGAGATTGTATTGGAGAAGGCCAAGTTTACAGACCAGCATTAGAAAATATTAAAGGATGTAGATGATTTATCCTTAACTCCTTTCTTATACCTTTAAAAATACTTGTTTAACTTTGCTTTATTGTTTCCCTTGTCATTTCCAAACCGAATTCCATAAATATGCCATCATTGAAATTGATAGTTGTGGGGCAGTGAGATGGCTCAGTGGATTGAGAGCCAGGACCAGAGATGGGAGGTCCTAGGTTTAGATCTGTCCTGAGATACTTTCTAGCTGTATGACCCTGGACAAGTCACTTAACCTCTATTGCCTAGCTCTTACTACTTTTCTGCTTTGGAATAATACTGATTATAAGACAGAAGTTGAGGGTTTAAAATAAATAAGTAGAAATTGGTAGCTACTAAAAAGTGTTAGTTTAAAGAAATAATATAGGGTCAAGCTTCTAGGATTTTCTCTTTTTACAGTAAGGAAATGTACGATTAAGTTAGAACTCTTCTACTCCTTCACTTTGGGCCCACTTAGGATTTCTTTCTTTGTGTAAAATGAGAAGCTTAGCCTAGATGGTTTCTGAAGTCACTTTTAGCTTTAGCAGTTGATGAAGTTCGTTTTTTTAACCCTTAAAATACATAGGAAGTTTGACATAATTTAACTCCTCTGACCCATTTTAAAATTGTATTTTTGTCTAAAATCTTATAAAGTTCCCGACTTAAGAAACTATTGGAAGTTTTATCTGTATTATAAAAATACCTCTCACTTAAATCTCCATTTTAGAAGCTAACTGTTTAGATTTGTATAAGTATAGTTAAGTTCATTCATGGGATCAGAGTTTTTTAACCTAATTCATCTGTCAATTTATAGGTAAAATGAAAAAAATACAGTTCATAAGAAGAATGACTATTGTTTTCTATGAAAATTGCCTTATGAAATTTTATCTCAGAATTTTAATACTAGTTCAACTTCAGAATACTTTTCTAAAAACTGTAAACTAGGATTCTGTCAAGATTTTTAGCTGAAATTCTAAAAATGTTATATGTATAGCTGATATTATAAAAATTAGGCAAGATTCCCATTGGCCTTCCTGGGAAAACAAAATTTAAAAATTTAAATATAACTCATGGAATTCATTCTATCGTACCTATAACATTGACCTACAAACTTTTTCATAAGAACATTTGGAGCTGAGAGATAGTGGTATGTCTTTAAGAGATTGTAACTATAAAAAAATCAGAAGTAGTAAGTAAGTAAGTAGTCACAGCCTTTTATTGCCTATATATAAAAAAAATATTCATTTTTTAGTTAGTTGTTTGCTTTTTAGCTTCTCATTGGGATGATGGTAATGATGGTAATCATAATGTTGTGTATGGTATATGATTTTTTGCTTTTCAGGGGATGTCTCAGTAAAAGAGAAGCTTCCTGAAAAAAGTAAGGAGAAGAAAGCAGTCAGACCAGTTAGAAAAGTACAAAAGGTAACACAGACATCAAGTCCAGATTGCAAATCAGGTTAGTATATGTTCTTTCATCAGTTCTCTAATATATATATATATTACTTAGACCGCATCTGTTGAGATAGGTTAATATATGGAGATTAACGAATAACAAAATATCATGGATTTTGATCAGTGCTTGTACTTGGAATCAAGGCAGATTATATTCCTGACTTGGATTATAACCTCTTGTCTCCAGATGTAACAAGTATAACATAATGGGTTTGTATTTTTGGAGTAAAGTGATTGGTTGTAACAAGGTTTTAAAAGAAAAACATAGTGAACTTTAAAAATATGTGAGAAAAATGAAAACAAGAACATTTTATGTACTTAAACTCCAATGTCAATTCACTGTTATTCTCTTAAATTTGTAGCGTTTATTACCTGTGAATAATTTTGTTAATTGAATTTTGGGGGGGGGGATTTAGGAGAAAATAGGGACTCTTCATGGTTTGGAATGTATTAGGGAAATCCCATAGAGCGATAGCTAGAGCAGAATAGGGAAAGATTTTCTTACCATGCGGGCATCTTCCATTTTAATGAAATCCATAAATGCACATTTATAGGCCTCTGCCAAAATTGGACCTTGCTGTCTAGGGTTATAAAGTAGAGGTATAAAATATCCCATATTTATCCATATTTCTCATAGGATCTGTTTATAATGCTGGAATTGGCACATAGATATTTGTATCCCATTGAAGAAATTCTTCCTTCCTTTTCTTTTTCCTTACCCTTTTTTCGCCCTTTCTGTCTGTAATGGAGTTAGAAATACCTAGATTTAGATCCTGCCCCTAACATTCATTAGCTCCCTAAGAGTCTGGAGATAGAAATATTTTATTGATTGGATAGAGAAAGCTCAAGACACCCTTAAGTGTCTTAACTTTCAAACTGTCATTTGATCTCTTAAAGTTGTTGATTTATATATTACATCCTAAAAATTTTTTAAATTATTTTTCAGAAATTCTTTGAAAAAAACTTATGTGAATGAATTACCTTTTAATGCATTATATAAATATTGGCTCTTAGCTAGAAATAGTGTAGTGTAGTGGGTAAGAATGCTGAATTTGGAGTCAAGAGGAACCTGGGTGTTAATCCCACCATTGAGCAAGTCATTTAGCCTCTATGAGAACTGCCCTCTTCTGTAAAATTAAACTTGTTATACTTATTTCACAAAGTTGTAGTCATGCTTGAATGAGAGAATAGGCAAACCATTGCAGATTTTTCTTGCTACTTCCCCTCCTTATTCATTCCATAACCAGCCCTTTGCTTTCTGGCTTCCAGCTTCAACTAAAATTACTCTTTCCCAAAGTTACCAGTGATGTATTCATTGCCAAATCAATGATCTTCTCTCAGTCCTAATATCTTTCTGCCTACATTTGACAATGCCAACCACTATCTCCTTTTGGATACTTTCTCAATATTAGTTTTCATGACACTACTGTCTCCTGATTCTTTTACCTGACTGACCTCTCCTTAGCCACCTTTACTGACATATCATCCATAGGGTGTTCCTTATCTACGAATGTTTCTTAAGATTCTTTATTAATTCCTTTCCCCCCGTCTCTACTCTCTATCTTGGTAACTCCATCAGATCCCATGGATTTCACTATCATATTCAGGCAGATGGCTCTCAGCTCTAGGTATCTAGGTAGCCCCAATATCTACCAGGTCTTGATCCCCCATTACCATTTGCTTGTTGGACATTTCAAAATGGATGTTCCAGAGACATCTCAAATTTAGCATGTCTAAAATTTAACTCCTCTTTCTCCATAAGACTTTTTTCTTTGTAACTTCATATTTTTTGAAGCTGAAAGCAGTGAGGTAGCACAGCGGATGGGCTTGAAATCAGAAAGACTCATCTTAATGAGATCAAATCTGGCCACAGATATTTACTAACTGAATGACCCTGGGCAAGCCTCTTAACCCTGTTTGCCTCAGTTCCTCATCTATAAAATGAGTTGGAGAAAGAAATGGCAAACCACTCCCATGTATATTTGCCACAAAAACCACAAATTGGGGTCATGAAGAGCCAGACATGACTGAAATGACCAAGCAAGAACAAAAATTTGTTTGCAGTTCTAGTCTCATAGTATTGGCATTATCCTGGACTCTTCACTCTCCTTCACCCCACATATCTAATCACTTGTCAGATCTTGCCTTTTTAGCCTTTACAACAGGGATCGGCAACCTTTTTTGCTGTGAGAGCCATAAACGCCACATTTTTAAAAATGTAATTTCATGAGAGCCGTACAGTGCTCACAGTACCACTCCTGTAACAGCGCCTGAAAAAAAAAATTGACTTTATGGCTGCTGCAGAAAGAGTCATACGTTGCTGACCCCTGCTTTACAACATCCTTCACATCCCTTCTCTCTGCTTAGCTATCACCTTAGTTGAGGTCCTCATCACCTCTCACCTAGATCATCCCAAAGCCAATCCCAAAGTTGTGCTCCCTGTAATCTGACCATGTGACTCCCTTCCTCAGCCAACTTTAATGGCTTCCTTTTGGTCTAGGATAAACTATAAATAGCTCTCTTTAGTTTTGTAAGTCCATTACAACTTGGTGTACCATATGCTGTATTTCCTAGCTGCCTCATTGTATATATATTTATACTGTAGCCTCCCCAATTAGAATATAAACTCATTGCAAGTAGCAAATGATCTATTCTTTGTACTTGTATCCCTAGCTTAGCACAGTGTCGGGCACATATATAGGAGATGCTTAATAGAAATACTTGTTGATTAATTAGATTACCTTTGAGGTTCTTTCCAGCTTTAAAGCTGTGATCTTCTGTCTCCATCCACTTGTCACCATTAGTCCTGTATTCTCTTCATTAATTCTTAATTTGTTTGAATTTCCTTCTATTTTCTTTTTTTACATTTAGATTTTTTTTTACTATGAATTTAATCATCAAATATTTTAGTATACCAAGAACAAAAATGAGGATTGTATACAAAATTTCAGACTTCTGTTACATAGATTTTAACATGATAGTAACAAATAGAATCACAGCTCCTGGCCTTATCCTTTATTCCTTAGTAACAAAATTATCTTATTTGTTTTTGATCCCTTTTGATTTTTTTTCCTGTATATCTTCTTACTTCTCTAACACTTTCCATCAACTTGCTGTCTCTTATAACAAATAAATTACTTAAACTTGCTGCCATTGTGACCTTGGACAACATATCTAACTTTTCTGGGCCTCAGTCTCTTTATCTGTAAAATGAAGGGGTTCAACTAGATGTCATCTAAGGTCTTTTCTAGCACTACATTTTTGGATGTAAGCAAAAAAAAAAAATCAGCACTTCATTCCACTTTTTCACTCTCCTTCCTATTAATACTTATTCCAAATTCTTCTCAATCATCTCCTTTTTAGAAAATTTCTTTCCTTCCATCTTTCCCACTCAGTCCACCTTTTCACAATTTTTTCTGTTTTGGCAGCTTGCAGAAGTAGTAGTAGTGTCACCTTTGTTGCTACTGTTGGTTAATGGCGCTTCAGTAACAACCTTTCTTTCCAGCAAAGATCAGACTGATTCCTAGACAAGCTAGGCTGGTCAGAAGGGAATAATTTCTGGTGGTAGGGACAAGTTAGTCTGTTTTTTTAATGACAGAGAGTATGCTTTGCCAGTAAGGAGTAAGTAAAGCACAATGCCTGTACATGTTAACAATTTTCATTTTTTTTTTTTTTGTATTTTTTTTAAACCCTTACCTTCTATTGTGGAGTCAATACTGTGTATTGGCTCCAAGGCAGAAGAATGGTAAGGGTATGCAGTGGGGGTTAAGTGACTTGCCCAGGTTCACAAAGCTAGGAAGTGTCTGAGGCCAGTTTTGAACCTAGGACCTCACATCTCTAGGCCTGGCTCTCAATCCACTGAACTACCCAGCTGCCCCCGACCAAGGATGTTTATATCTTATATAAATTTCTACAAAAACATAATGAAGAAAGTACTAGTTGCAAACCTACAAAAAAGCAATTTTACATCAAGTCCCCCAAAATCTGGAGCATTCTTCCAGTACCATATCTAATTCAAGATGCTTCTGGAGTAAATCTCATTGACAAGAAAATTTCTTATTTCTTGTTCAAAAAGATTTTTCAAGAGGTAAGAATCATGTTCTGGAAGATTCATACCTGAAAGAGACCAAGATTTAACATAAATAAATGGTTTTAATCTTAATAATCCAAGGCACTAATTCAAACCATGCTCTGGATCTTCAGCTCCCTGACACGGCAGCCTGTTTATATACCTCTTTTTTTTAAAGAAGACTCTTTCCAGTGGAAATATGCAATACAAAACTGTTCTAAGAAGAAAAAAACTTAATTTCCTGAAATCTAAAAATGAAAAATTTTCAGTGATGTTTGCTAAAGAAGAAAACTTTTTATCTCTTAGGAGACTCTTCAGTATTCTGTTTGAGCATAAAATTCAGTGTTGTGTGCACTAAATGTGAGATAACTTAATTTTTTCCAATGTAATTGCTGCTCTTGACAAAACAGCATTGGTGGGCAACAGTTTTATTTCATTTTAAACTTTGTTTTATGGAATATCCAAGTGAAAATTTTCTCCAGGTTTCCACTGAAGGATCAATCCTTTTAAAAATGGCAGGAACCAACAAATGCACACAGACTTTTGCAACATGTTATCAAATAAAATTCTCTGAATAAAAACAAAAAACAAAATACTTATAAATTAATTATTGTTTTCCCAGCAGTAACAAATTGTTTCTAGAAATAAAAAACTATAAATAATTGCAAGTCATGTTTAGTATCTTAGCTAAAATTCAAGATAAGTCCCTTCCTACATTCTTTGTGTAGGGATTTAAAAGGCTGAAAGTGAGCAAAAAAATATGACAGTTAAAGAAAGAGATAAATGTTGGAAGGGATGTGGCAAAATTGGGATACTAATGCATTATTGGTGGAGTTGTGAACTGCTTCATCCATTCTGGAGGGCAGTTTGAAATTATGCCCAAAGAGCTATAAACAGTGCATACTCTTTGATCCAAGTAATACCACTCAGTCCCGAGGGGGGTGGGGTGGGCTCCTTGTACAAAAATATTTATATTAGCTTTTTGTGTGTGTGGTAGCAAAGAATTGGAAATTGAAGGGATGTCCATCTATTGGGTAATGGCTAAATAAATTGTGATATATGATAATGATGGAATACTATTATGCTCTAAGAGATGATGAACAGAATGATTTTAAAAAGAGCTGGAAAGGGGGCAGCTGGGTAGCTCAGTGGAGTGAGAGTCAGGCCTAGAGACAGGAGGTCCTAGGTTCAAACCCGGCCTCAGCCACTTCCCAGCTGTGTGACCCTGGGCAAGTCACTTGACCCCCCATTGCCCACCCTTACCAATCTTCCACCTATGAGACAATACACCGAAGTACAAGGGTTTAAAAAAAAAAAGAGCTGGAAAGACCTACATTAATTGATGCAGAATGAAATAAGCCGAACCCGTAGAACATTATACATAATAACAGCAATATTGTGGAATGATCACCTGTGATAGACTTAGCTACTTTCAGCAATACAGTGATCCAGGACAGTTCTGAGGGACTTATGATAAATCAAAGCATGCAATTTTTCACTTTATTTGAGTGTTTATTTTGAGGTTTTGATTTTATGAGTATTCTTTTACAAAAATGAACAACATGGAAATAGGTTTTGCATGATAATACATGTATAACTGATCAGATTGCTTGCCAGGTTTGGAAAGGGGGAGGGAAGGGAGGAAGGGAGACAATTTGAGTCATATAATTTTGGAAAACATGTGGAAAATTGTTATTACATGTAATTGGTAAAATAAAATATCCTTAGAAAATAAGTTAAAAAATAAGTTGGGCAAAAGAGTGTTTGGAGGAGGCATGTTTCTCTTTGAAGTTTCTGATTGGCTGTTTCAAGTTAGAGACAATTTCTCAATATGTTACTCACTGTCATGTTCATTAAGTATAAAGAAGTCAGTTGAACTGGATTATATTCTAAAGTGGTCATAAACTTTTTAAACTTTTAGAATAGATGTTGGTCTTTATTTAAATTCAAGTAATATTTATTGTTATGATAGCAACATTAAAAAAAATCTTCCATATAATACATTATAGTTAGCATTTATATCTTAGTTGTTAGATTCTCTGGCTAATTTTCAGGATTTATAGAGGCATTATTCTTTTTTTTAAATTTAAAACTTTTATTTAATTAATTAATTTGGAGCATTTTCCCATGGTTATAGGATTCATGTTCTGTCCCTTCCTCCCACCCCCTTTCGTAGCTGATGCACAATTCCACAGGGTTTTACATGTGTCATTGATCAAGACCTATTTCAATATTATTGATATTTCTGTTAGAATGCTCATTTTGAGTCAATATCCCTAATTATATCCCCATTATAGAGGCATCATTCTTCCCCCCCTCCCCCCCAATTTTTAGTCCTACATCTGAGGTCAAATATGTATCTTATTTTCGTGGTTTTTTTTTAACCTCTGAAATTTTTATTTAATTAATTAATTTAGGGTCTTTTTCCATGGTTAAAAAATTCATGTTCTTTCCCTCCCTTCCCTCCATCCCCTTCCCATAGCCCACCCGCAGTTCCACTGGGTTTTACACATGTCATTGATCAAGATCTATTTCCATACTATTGATATTTGCACTAGGGTGATAATTTAAGAGTCAATATCCCCAATCATTTCCCCATCAACCCAGGTGATAAAGCAGTTGTTTTTATTCTGTTTCCATTCCTAGAGTTCTTCCTTTGAATGTAGATAGCGTTCTTTCTCATAAGCCCCTCCGAGTCGTCCTGGGTCATTGCATTGCTGCTAGTAGAGAAGTCCTTTATATTGTATTGTACCATAGTGTATCAGTGGAGGCATCATTTATAAAACGGATATTTGATGCATTCTTTTCCCTTTTTCCTTTTTATAAAATTAATTTTTATTTTCAGTTCTGAATTCTCTCACTCTCTTTTCTCTCTCTTCTACCCAGTGAGAAGGCAAGAAAAAACAAAGCGTATTACAAATATGTATCGTCATGAAAAAAAAAACAAACCCTTATAACGTCTATAACTCATTATTTTCAAAGTCCTGATTTCATTGATGATGAACAAGATTTTAACAGACTACATTTAAAACATTTGGATATTTGATATACAGATAGAAATCATGAAATTTAATCTTTTTATTGACAACGAATGAATACAAGACAAATTGTTAAACCTGTGTGGCTTAATAGATAACATGTCTCCAGAGCTAATTACATTAAATTGAGTGCAATTTTATGTTTTAGGTGGTGGCCGTATGATAAGTACATCTTCTTGGCGAGATGGACAAAAGTTAGTAAAGAAGATTTTGGGTCCAGCTCCCAGAATAGAACAAAGAGAGCGAAGGACAGAGTCAAGCGATAGAAATGGAAAAGAGAAGACTACTAAATCCGGTGAGGCGATGTTATTATTATAATGAGGAAAAATTCAGTTGAATTAGTTTTAGAAATTTATGTATAAAACACTTTTTTGTGTGTGGTAAAACACTCATTTGGAAGTATTCAGGACTAAAGCATTATGGTAGTTTGGCAATAACAAAAAAGAATTTTAGTTTGATCACATCTATGGGTAAGCTTTGTCAAAAGAGATGATATGAATAGTACCTTCTTTTAATACTTTCCTTTAGTATTATCATCCATATGATTTTTGTTTTTGCTTTATATATATGAGCATAAAAGCACTTTATGTAGTTTATGCTAGGGTCTTGGCTGAGATTTGAAATAATAGATATTTTACATTTATTGAGTGTATGTTCTAGCTTTAAGTTTTAAAATACTCATGTTAACTATTATTTCTATCCTACAAAGCCTCTTTGAATAGGAATATTAATTAATTTTCATTTCAGAAAAAGATTCTGGAAGAATTAATAATTATCTATTTAGAAAGGTAAATAACAGGGTGTTCCCAAAGTCTGTGGCATTTTAAGGTTAATGCCTTAAAACTTCACTAAGACTTTTGGGCTATCTTATATAATTTTCTATATGTGATGTATATTTTTTCAGTGAACTATTTTCAACCAACTCTGTAAATAAAAATGCAAAAAATCCAGAGAATTTAGCAAGACAGTGGGTAGCTATTGTGCATATACACACTGACATACATACTAATATATAATTTGCTTCCATATTAGTATGTGCCTGAGAGCAGGAGATAGGCAGGGTTTATAGTGGTTATATACTTGCCTGTCTTATATACCTCTTCATACAGTTGTAGGCATTCACTCTGTTCTGTGTAGATTGAATAGTTATCAATAGTTAGAAATTCAATTAAGTTCAATTAAGCAAACATTTAAGTAACTGCTATGTAGATTATACTGTGCTGGGTTCTGAGTAAAAGCATAGTTCAATAAGGGAAATTCTCTTCTCATGTGAAACCTAGTTTTGGAGAACAAACACAAAATAATATGTGATGAGAACGTAAGCAAAGTGCTAAATGAAATCTTCCCTTCACAGAACAGAACTGAAAATTATATTTGAGGTTTTCTTGGAAATGGAAACATTTATTTTCTGCAAGTTTATTAAAACAAACATGAGGATATAGGCAAATTATGTACTGAGAGGTTTATTTTCATTTTTTCTTGTGCCAGACACCAAATTATTACAGACTTTTAAAGAAATGTCTCTTTTGGGAATTCTGTGGCCTCTTCATACACATTTCATTTTGAGGGGAATTCTCTAAACTTAGTGCCATTTTATGTAGCTTTATGAATATTTTAGACTTTATCTGGAGTAAGTTTCATTTGGAGTCTTTATTCCAAATTTAATTTTTAAAAAGTTTTCTCTCCTATTACTGCAAAGAAGCTAGCATTTCTCTTTCCATGAAGACTTATAGATGACATTTCCTTAGTTTACTTGATTATGAGTCTGTGAAGATGAAAATAAATTGCTTAATTTATTTTTTGTGCAATAAATTGCTAGGAATACATTTTACCATATTCCACCACACTAACAACTTTTACTTTACAGTTGGCCAAATCGGAAGAGCAGAATCTGATCCTAGATTAGATGTTTCACATAAACGGCGTCATCCACGAAGCACAGAACGTTCACGGAGTAGGGTTCGGCCTGAGAATAACTTAAAGAAGTTGCCTGCTTCTCTCCCAGATAGTAAACCAGAGGAAGACACCTTAAATAAGGACTTTTTGCCAGTTGAAATTCGTGGAATTCTTGATGACCTTCAATTAGATTCTGCACCTCAGGCTACAAAACAAGAAGCTGGGGACCGGCAGAATCAAAAATCTGTGGTACCATCCCAAAGTTCTAGGAGTCATAGCCCTGTTAAAAGAAAACCAGACAAGTTAACAGCTAATGAAGATCCTCCTGTTATTTCTAAAAAAAGGCACTATGATACAGATGAAGTACGCCAATACATTGTAAGACAACAAGAGGAGAGGAAGAGGAGGCAGAATGAAGAGAAGAAGGCTCAAAAAGAGGCAACTGAACAAAAGAACAAACGACTGCAGGAGCTTTACCGGAAACAGAAGGAAGCATTTAGTAAAGGGAAAAATGTACCATCTTCTGAACCTTCAGCAGCCAGAAGGTTACAGGAAACTTACTCTAAATTGCTGCTAGAACAAGCCTTATTGGAAGAACCATCTCATCAGCTACATGTTACACAAGAACAACAGGTAGTTTTATAATTTTTTGGATAAAAATATAGCGAGAGAGGAAATCACATTTTAGAAAAACAGAATATTTTGATGTTTGTTATAAAATCATCTGTAGCTACTAATATTCCAGATGTCGGTCATTCAGGAAAGATTAGCTAATCATAATGACCCTTTATTTATTAACTGAGGTAGTGATGGTTAGAGCATAAATTAATAAAAGTAAAGTAAAATAAAAACTAAAATTGAATTTTCTTTGGATAGATATTAATCTTTGCATTCATTATCAAGGCTACTAATTACATCTTTGTCTAGGTCTCACACAGAATCTTGATAGAGAAGTTAGGTTATAGTTGCAATGAATGTAGTTTTGTGGTTTGTTATGCCTTTAGTTAGGATATGGCTTATGATATTATGAAAATTTAACTTTGATCCTTGTAATGTTTAATTTTGTAAAACTTGGATGAGAGGGAGATTGATATTTTTAATTGGTATTGTTCTTATTTAAACCTTCACTTGAAGTAAAGCTAAATGTAATTGATTTTACTTTGAAATATATGCACACAATGGAGTAAAGCTGAAGTGGTACCAGTTTTTTCTTTTTTAAAGAATTTCCCATTTTGGTAAAGGTAACATGAATTTGATGTTTTTCTCTTTTAGGTAAGACCAGGGTACCAACCATCTGGAGAATCTGACAAAGAAAACAAAGTACAAGAACGCCCCCCCAGTGCATCCTCCAGTAGTGATATGTCTCTCTCAGAACCTCTACAGCCTCTTGCAAGGTAAGGTGTGGTAAGAAATACAGTCCATTCCAAATAAAATATGAAGTTTAATGTAGCATTTTAAAAAAGTTTTACTGTGCCTTAAAAAAACAAAACCCTTACTTTCTATCTTTGAATCAATACTTTATATTGGTTCTAAGGAAGAAGAGTGGTAAGGCCTAGAAATTAGGGGTTAAACAACTTGCGCAGAGTAACACAGCTAGGAAGTGTTGACATCCAGATTTGAATCCAGGACCTCCTATCTCTAAATCTTGCTCTCAACACATTGAGCCATCTAGTTGTCCCACGTTTTTAAAATAACATTAACATCTATATTCCCCACTCCCACCATTAATGCTCCATTATAACAAAGAAAAACAGATAAGTAAAACTCAATTGACAAAGGAACTATGCTAATAGAGTATATACCATTTCTTATCCATTGTATACTTCCCTCCCAACTCCCTTGCCTCCTGAGAGGAAGAAGTGTTTAATTTGTTCTCTGAAACTATTTGTTTACTTCTCTAAATCTGAGAAAGACTTCCTTTTAGTGTTGTCTTCATTGTGAAAGTATATCGTTACTCTATATTTTCTTGGTTCCTTCTTTGTATCAGTTATACAAATCTTTTCACATTTCTCTGAAATCTTCATGTCTGTCATTTCTTGTGGTTCGGTAATACCCTGTTATAATGATATGAATTGTTTAGATATTTTCAGTAGTATACAACACTTCTTTATTCTGTTTTAGGGTTTTCTTGACAAAGAAACAGGAGTGGTTTGCCATTTCCTTTTCCAGCTCATTTTCCAGATGAGGAAACTGAGGCAAACAGGGTAAAATGACTTCCCCAGAGTCACACAGTTAATGTCTGAGGCAGATCCAACTTCAGGCCCAGCACTCTCTCTGGAGTTCAATTCTGTCCTCAGACACAAGCTATATGATTCTGAACAAGTCACTTTTAACCTTGTTTGTCTTAGTTTCCTTATCTGTAAAATGAGCTGAAGAAGGAAATGGCAAGCTACTCCACTCTTCTTGGCCAGAAAATTCCAAAAGGGATCATGAAGAGTTGGACACGACTGAAACAACTGAACAACTTCCTATCTATATTAGCTGCCAAATATTGATATATTATAATTTATTAAGCTTTTCCACGGTCGATAGGTAACCACTTTATTTTCAGTTTTTTCTTGTTTTTTTTTCCTGCAGCAGCGTACTAATAAGAATATTTGTTATGTGTAGAATCTTCCTTTCTATCATTGCCTTTCCTGGGGCATGTGTTTTGTAGTAGGATTTCTGTGTCAGAAAGTCAGAACATTTTAGTAACTTTGTTTTCCCATTCCAAATTTATTTTCCAGGATGATTAGATCTTTCACAATTCTACCAACTATTAAGGCGTCTGTCTCACTATAACTCTTCTAATATTGACTCTTCTGATCTTTATCATCTTTCAAATGTGAAGTCAAACCTCAGAGTTTAATTTGCATTTCTCTTTTTATTAGTGATTTTGGAACATGCCATATAATTGTTTAATGCAGATAGCATTTTAGTCCTCCTATTGAGGTTAGCTATAGTTCATATAAACTTTCTAATCTTCCATAAAATCATTATACTGTGTTATACCTTTGATTTCTAATCATCATCTGAAACTTAAGTTAGTCAAAACTGAAGTATCTTTAAAAGGCAAATTTGCCTTCTCTCAAGTTTCTTATTACCATCAATGGCACATTCTTGTGCCCCAAACTTTTGTAATTTGAAGCCGTTTTCATCTTTTTTCCCAGACTCATCAAATTCAGGCATTGTTCCTTGCCAGTAATTCTCCTTTGTGTTTCTTTGATTTGATTCCCTTCCCATTTTTATGATCACCACCTTAGTTCAGGTCTTATGATCTCTTGAATTACTATTCACCATTTTTTAATAGATTTAAATATTACCTCTACCAAACTTTACCCGATTCTACCATTTGGTAACAATCCATCCCCCTCCAGCTTCATTTAACACATTTTATAACACGAATGTGCTTTTTAGTAATATGTATTGTCGTTTCCTGTGCTTTTGACTTATTCTATATTAGCTTATGAACTACATGATGGCAGAAATCATGCCTTATCAAAAATATATACTTCCTTTTTAATCAGTGCTTGTTATATGGGTAAATTTTTGCCATAGCTTCCTACCTTATATTCATACTCCTTTCTCCTTGTTACAGTAAATCTCTATAAGGAAATGCTTGAATTAACTTGTTTTGCTTATGCCTTTTTCCTTTTCAAAAATTTGCTTCCTGACATATCAAAGTATTTAGAATGAACTTTTGGAGATTAATCTAACACCATCATTTTACATCTGTGGAATGTGAGGCTGGTGGAGAGTAGAGATTTGTTAGGAGTCTTCATCAGTCACAATGGTGATAAGTAGTAGGGTTGGAAAACAAAAACAGTTCTGTCTCCAAATCTAGTGTTTTTTTTAATACCACAAATTGTACCATGACTCACCACTCAAAAATTTTCAAGATCCTCTGCCAAAGTGAGCCACCTATTTCATTAAATTTTATGCTACTTTTCTTCACTGAACTTCTTTTCAGTTAAGCTACTCTGTTTTCCCAATTCGTTATAAGACTTTTTTTGGGTATATTTGTTCTTCTTTCTTCCTTTCTGCCAATTTATATTCTTTTCTTGAGGGACAAAACCTTCAAAATGTCTATTCTAAAGATTCAGCTCAAAACATGGTTACTTAGCTCTCAAAAAATTTGTTCAACCTATATGAAAATAATTTTGATGAAGGAACTGATTTTTAATTTTTAAATGAGGTTGTACCAAATAGATATACATATTTGGGTTTCTTTACACAAATTTCTCTTCTTGCCATCTGTTTGAATTTCCCAGTTGAATAAGATTGAAGAAATGAAGTATTTGAGGTGACATAGCACATCTTAACTATAAGAGTTTACTTTAAATCTTGAAATAAATTGGTATTAAATAGTGTAATGTAATTAGATGATAGAATCCATTTTTAAGACATAGCATAATGGAAAAGATGACTAAATTTGAGGGTCAAAGAATATGTATTCAAATTCCAGTTCTGTCATTTACTGCCATTATAATTTGAAGTAAGTTATTTAACTTCAGGGGCTTCAGTTTCCTCATTTCTGAAATGAAGGCACTGAATTAAATCATCGTTAAGATCTCTTCCAACTCTAAATAGATGATCCTGTCACTCAGACTGCTACAGTGTGGTGTGGTGGAAGAAGTGCTAGAATGGGAGTCAAAAAGTCTAAGTTGAGTTTCTACTTAGCTACAAGATCATAGAGAAGTTGTTTGATTTCTCTGGTCTTATTTCCCCATCTTCAAAATGGGTATAAGAATAGTTTTCTAGTACATGCCTCAGCAGGTACTTTATTAATTATAAAGCCCTACTCTATTAGTATTCATTGGGTTGTTTTCTTTTTAAACCATTAGTTTCTGTCTTAGAATTGTTACTAAGTATTGATTCCAAAGCAGAAGAGCAGTGAAAGCTAGGCAATTGGAATTAACTGACTTGCCTGGGGTCACATAGGTAGAAAGTATCTAAAGCAAATTTGAACCCAGGACCTCCCATCTCTAGACTCTGCTCTTTATCCACTAAGCCACCTTACCTGTTCCTTTCTATTCATTCTTAAATGATGGATTTCTATGCTGTAACTATTTTCCTAGGCTGGAGACTGTTACAAATCCATACTATCTAAATGGAGGTTACTATGTGCTCTTGGAGCTCATTCTCTGGATTAGAAGGACTTAAAAATCAAAAGTTTGTTTAGAGCAGTAATGGCAAACCTTTTAGAGATGGAGTGTCAGCCCCACCACCACCATATGCGGTGCCCCTCCCTACCACTGTGTGTCAGACTTGTCCCACCCTCTCTTACCCCACATAAGAGAGGGAGAAAGAGCTCCCATTAGGCTGCTGGGCAGAGGGGTGCATGTAGTGAGGAATGCCCTCAGCAAGTGTAAAGAGCTGGACGGGAGTGGCACAAGTGCTCTGCTCCTCTCCTGCTCTGCCACCTGTGAGCCACTCATCTTACCCCCTGTGTACTCCCATTGGGCTGCTGGGCAGAGGGGTGGATGAAGTGAAAAAAATGTCATCAGGCATGGTGGAGAGGGGGAGGGGAGCAGCCCCACCTGAATCTTTGCCTTTCTAGTAAAGAACTTTGGGGGTGGGGGTGCCAGAGAGTGCTCTGCATGCCCTCTCTGGCACCTATGTCATAGTTTCACCATCATTGGTCTAGGGAAAGATATCTTTAGAAATGTTTTAAGTAGAAAGAAAAATCTTTTCCTCGCTCAACTATAATATTTAGTGACATGCAAGCTACTTTAAATGATTTGACAATTGAACTTAGGAATTTTGCATCTCTATACTTTGTAAAATGACATAATTTGTATAGTGGCTAGAGTTAGACTTGGAGCCAGGAATACCTGAGTTCTGCTTTTTTGTGTATATTGACTATATGATTGTGGGGAAGTCACTTAACCACCCAGTGCTCTAGGCAGCTTTTATAAGATTCCAAGTTTCATAGAAGGTGCCAAATTGCATTTGTAGAGGGAGATTTTTCTTGTAGATGTTCCCCAATGAAATCACAAATCCAGCCCCTATCTCTGCCCCTTGTCCTTGGTAACTATTATTCTATTGTGGTTCTGAGAATATTTTTATATTTAGTTCAAATCTTCTTTCTCTAACATTCTGCTATTTTGTTCTAGTTTTGTCCATGGGCAGCACAGAATGATTCCTCACTTTTGCTTGGCAGCCTTTTATATATTTGAAGAGAGATATATCATGTCGTATGTGTGTGTGTGTGTGTGTGTGTGTGTGTGTGTGTGTGTGTGTGTGTGTGTGTGTGTGTGTGGTAGACCAACTATCTCATTTTTTGAATCACACATGTTATTTTTTTCAGCCTCTACAGTTATACACTTCCTTCTTTGGATGTTTTCTGTTATGTCAGTGTGCTTCAAATCAAAATGTAATACTCCGAACTGAATATAGCACTTCATTTATTTCCAGATCAGCACAAACTACTATGGTTCTTTATTTTATGCTGTGACTTGGATTTTTTATATTTATAATAATAAGCCTAACATGGAGTTAACTTTTTTCTTTGAAGGCATATTATTGAGTCAAGTTACGCTTGGGGTCAATTAAAACACCTCAGATTTGTTTTTAAATGAGCTATTTCTATGCTCAATCCCTTTGTAAAAGTGAAAAGAAAAAAGACAGTACAAAATTTCGAGACTTCACAATTATTTATATTGAATTTTACCTTGTTGTTTTTGACCTGGAGTTAATTCATGTTCAGATAATTTTGAATCTTGATCTCTATCTCAGTTTTGAGTCATCCTTCAAATTTGACAGACATTTCTTCTATGTTTTCTGCATAGTTATTGATATAAATCTTGAACTGGACAGAACTAAATAATAATAGCTTCATTTGTATATATCTTTAGGGTTTTTACAAAGTGCTTTCCTAACAATAGTCTTAAGAAGTATTGTAAATGTTATCCGTATATATCCTTATCTAGAGAAATGAGGAAACTGAAACTTAGAAGTGAAGCTGACTGACTTACCTTAGTATACTGTTGCCTCCCCACCCCAAAAACACCTCCCCCCCCCGCCCTCCCC